>NW_006400382.1:87939-96516 GCF_000299155.1 Elephantulus edwardii | reverse complement strand
CCACAAGAGAAATCCTAACTTATATATCTGTAATGCCTTCAGTTCCTGAACAAGGGATTTCATATAATGTTTGGTATAGAGTTTGGCTTCCCATACCCTCTCATAGGATACTTGGGAGACCTCCTAACTAGCAGAAAACATGCGAGAGGGTCAAATCCAACCCTTGGTTATGGACCCTTCAGACAACACTTAAGTTTCAGAGGCAAGGAGCAGACAGCATTGCCCTTAATGGCAATTCCTGCCCCAAAATGTCCACACTAATCCCATTCCTACCCCACATCAGCTGCTCAGCCCTCTAAGGTCCTTTGACACCACCACTGACTCCCTGGGCCAGAGGCGAGGCCTCAGAGTGGAGCCAAAGTTATGGCGGCAAGGGCTACAGCAGTTTCTGGTAAAGGCTCACGGGCTGCAGTGGTAAAGAGTGATCCTGGTTCCTCTTCACTTTTCTTTTGTTGAATCGGGGCTTGAGGGTGAGGAGAACCCTCTCCAGTCCAGCATGGAGCTGCAGCACAACCTCCATACAGCAAATGGACAGACCAGTGCTATGCCACTTCCTACCATTCATTAAACTGCGTCTTACCAATATGCCAGATACAAATAAGGTCCCAACTGATGTAAATTATGACAAAGAGGAATGATCTGTTAAGCCTACTCTCAATGATGCAATTTACAAAAATGAATTGCACAATCTCTTCTTTTTTTCTTGAAAATTTGTTGAATAGCAACATTCAAGAAAAAAATTGATGAAATTAAAAAGAAGAAGGAAACTGTCTTGCTTACGCAACCCAAATTTTAGAGGCCAAATTTAAATGCCACCTAGCTATAAAGAAATGAAGAACTGCTCAGCCCTGGGAAAACTGCTTGGCACACATCCTGGGAACAGAGTTGAGGGAAAAGCACAAGAAAGTAAACAGAAGCCTTAAGACCACAGACAGCATGGAGAAGAGGCAAATCAAAGCCATGGAAGATCAGAGTATCAAGAGAAAGTGGAGATCCAGGCAGTTAATGGAGAGCACGCTCAAATCAAGGGGGTTTTAGGAGACCAGCCCCCAGTGAGTGGCCTCACAGTGAACTGCACAATGTGTGGGAGCCAAGGAAGATAGAGGGGATCTCCATGGACACAGAGCCTTCATTCAAGGAACATAAGGCTGCAGTTACAGCAGGCAGTAAAACATTTCCTCAGCAGCATTCTCTTAGCATAGAGAGTTACCAGTCGATTTACAAGGGACATGCTCCTAATATTTACTCAGATTCTTATTAACAAGGCTTTTGCTCTTGGAGTTCCTGGTGTTCCTGTACTCAAAGCCATTATCTGTAGGTTTTCCTGAGTCAGAATGGCGAAGTGGTCTAAAGACTGTGGTGTTTAGTTAAACTAGTGCGTATCCACTTGGTTACAGTCCTCTTTTTGCTCTACAAGCAGTCTCTTTTTTCCTGAAACAATATGGAATAGGCTTCCTTTACTTCTCCTCCTTCCAAAGCCCCAGCTACGGTTAGGAAACATAGGAAAGACTTGGCCAAACCCCTTTGTTTTCTGACATTGCGCTTCAGTCCACATTGAAGGCTGCAGTCCTTGACCTTCTGCATCAAGCCCTTTAGGTCCTCCTCAGTTTCATCAAGCAGGGTTGTGTCATTTGCATAATGCATATTGTTGACGAGTCTTCCTCCAATCCTGATGCCACATTTCTCCTAATAGAGCCCGCCTCCTGGATAATCTGCTCTGCATATAGATTGATAAGGTATGGATACAGGATATTAATAATAATGTGTGACTGGCATACAAATGTTGGGAACAGAGAAGAAGGATCAATAGTTAGAAAACATGGACTTAGTGACAGAAAGGAAGCTGGAGGTAGAATGATGGAATTTTGCACAATCAACAACTTGTTCTTTGCAAATACATTATATAAGAAACCTAAACAGAGGCTACACGCATGAATATCACCTGATGGTATGCATAGGAATCAGATAGATTCCATCAAATTGATCCAATATATAGTATTTTAATTCATTTACTATCATGTTAAAAAGAGTGATTTAACAACCTGATAATGTGATCTTATCCTAACAATTCCCCCAGTTTATCGACTTAGCTTTTCTGTTCTATCCTCAGAGCAGCTCTCCCTTCTATCTGAAGCAGCCCCCATCCATACCTCATTCTCACTATGCCTGTTTCTAACTTTGTGCGTTTGCACATTTAAAATCCCCTTCACTCACCCCACTTGAATCTGTTAAAAGGCAACTCATGGCCTTCTTTCTTCACAAAGCCTTTCCTGAACTCTCTCATCTTCATGGCCTTCATCCCTCTGTGAGATTGGTTATCATTCCTTAAGGGCCAGAAGGAGTAATTTTCCCCTCTCCTGAGAACTTAAAAGTCTGGTAAAAAATTTTAAAAGCAAATTACCCAAGGAAGCTGCTGCTTCTGGTTGCGGGCGTTATGGCTTCTAGGTTACTTCGTGGAGCTGGAGCATTGGCCGCTCAGGCCTTGAGGGCCCGCAGTCCCAATGGCGTCGCCGTCGTGTGCTCGATGGCATCTGGAGGTGGTGTGCCTACCGATGATGATCAGGCGACAGGGTTGGAGCGGGAGGTCATGATGGCTGCCCGGAAAGGCCAGGATCCATACAATATGCTTGCTCCAAAGGCAGCTGCAGGCACTAAGGAAGATTCTAATTTAGTTCCCTCCATCACCAATAAGCGAATAGTAGGCTGCATCTGTGAAGAAGACAACAGTACTGTGATCTGGGTTTGGCTACACAAAGGAGATGCGCAGCGATGCCCTAATTGTGGGGCCCATTACAAGCTGGTGCCCCACCAGTTAGCTCACTGAGTGAGCCCCTAATTGTGCTCATGTTCCCACTGACGTGGTCTAAATGTGCTGGAATGTTTCCATCTTTCTAATAAAGACTAGCCACTGCTTTGGCTCCTTCTCCCATTAAAAAAAAAATTTACCCAAGGAAGACAACTCAAGGTCAACGCATTAAGGAGCAGAACAGATACTTTAAAGACCATATTGCCCACCTATTTGTCTACAGAATTTTATGAGTGGCAGCAGCAGAAATGAACTATCCGTTGCAGAGAAGGCAAGAAACCAATCAACAAGGGCAGTTCCCCAATTAGAGATTGAGTCTGCAGTGGCAGATGTAGAGTGTTCAGGCCCACCAGTACATTGTGCCAGTGCCCGAGGTGGAGATGCGTGGGCCCAGCTCCCTCAGGTCTTTCTATCAAATTCTGGTTTCATACAGTTATGTTCTGTTCTTTCTCACAAGTAGCCTTTTGACTGTGCTTTAGTGATCCTGTAACCCTGTCCATACAGAGACAGAAACGTCTGTCTGTGGAATCACTGCTTCTCTCGTTATCATGTCAGGACTTGGCATTCCAATTTTTTGTCATTCCTGCAAGATGTTGTGTTGTTGTTGAGTGCATTCAAATTGAGCACAGTCTCATAAGGACCATATGAACAAAAGGCTCGAAGCCCCTCTACAACTGTGGACATTTATACAAGTTCCTAGGGTTTCTGGAGGCATGTTATTTAGGAAGTGGATACCACTCCTGTTTCCAATTCTGGCAATATAGATAAGGTGAAATTGTCCCCCCAAAGAAGCAGCTGATTCTCTTAGTGTCTACAGAGATTCCTTTCTAAGCCTAGCAGGCAGGAGACCAGCACAGGGTCAGCTCAAGGTATCTGAGAAGACAGTCATTGGGTTAACTACTGCCCAGATGTGACCTTTTTGATGTTTCTATAAATCTTCTGCCACTTTTAATGTCTGCCTATCACTTAGCTTTGCATTTCCACATTTACATTTTCCTTGGGTCCTATTTCCACTTAGATTATGAAACCTTTTGAGGACTATAGCTGTGAAGTATTTTATAAGTAATGGACAATAATGGTGCTTAAGAAAAAGACTGCCCTGTGTTCAGTCTACAGTGAATAATTATTATACAACCTACTATTTCTGTTGAGGTAACATACAGAGTCCACCAATAAACAGATGCAGGCACTCATAATACTTTTAAAATGTCAATTTTTTAAATTCTAAAGAAAGTGGACACATCATAATAGTGTAGTAGCTTATGGTATAATTATTGGGGGTGAGTTTGGCATAGGAATGATGCCAAATCCATATGTTTTACCTTAAACGAACATCAACAAATATGGAAGACCCTCTAAAAGTAGAAATAGAAGTCATATTTTTATTCTGTTTTGAGGGGAAAACCCCCGACGTCACAGTTAGAAAACTCTGTAGAATAACTCAGCACCAGCAAATTCAGGGAAGGCTGGCATTTCAAAACCATCCAGAGGGCCTAAGAAGTAATGTGTGGTGTTCTACTTCAAAAAGGTCACAGCATTGATAACTCTAAGGGGTGATTCTAATTTGGCCAGATGGTGACTGTGAATCAGAATTTATTTGAGGCAGCTAGTGGTAAGAAGCCTGGAAGCAGGAGCGGCATCCACTTCCAAAATGGCTTTCCTCTGGAAACTCTATGTACGAACAGTGCTCAGGCTGTTCGTTCATAGGGTCGCTATGAGTCATGTACGACTCGACGGCATTAAACAACAACAACAATGACGACGACCAAGAGTGAGCTACGTTGGCCTAGTGGAAGGAAGCTTTGCTACCAAGCCGAAGGTGGGTGATTGTCATCTGTGGCCCTCGGCCAGGTTCAAACTGTCTTCCTGTCAAACATTCTTCTAGGTGGTATAGCACTGGTCTGTGTGTTGCTGTACAGAGGTAACTCATGGTTGCTGTGATGCTGAAGCCTGTGACAGTGATGTGCCAGTCGTGGTAATGGGCACCCATTGTGGACTGTGTTGGCTGGAGCTTCCCAACTAAATCAAGCCTGGAAGCAGGAGCGGCATCCACTTCCAAAATGGCTTGCCTCTGGAAACTCTATGTACGAACAGTGCTCAGGCTGTTCGTTCATAGGGTCGCTGTGAGTCGTCTATGACTCGACGACATTAAACAACAACAGTGGTAAGAAGCTGTGCTGCCAACCCAAAGGCACACAATTTGAACACCTAATGGTGTTCCTTGGGAGAAAGGAGGCAATCAACTCCTGTGCAATTTCCCATCTCTGCAAACCTGTTGGGGAGTCACGTCTGAGCCAGTTCTCACTCGATGGTACCCAGCCGTAACCATCACAGCAAAATGGCAAACTCAGTATTTATTTAAATGCCAACTATTTAACTAAGTGCTCTACACATAATGTCTGACTGAATACATTCACACCCCGCCCAGGATGAAGGAGACCACACTAAGGCCCCTCTGGCAAAACCGAAAGCAGAACTAAGGGTCACCTGACCAGAGTCAGTCTCCTTATTACTTGTATTCTGATTTCACCTCCTTAACAACAAAAACAAATGAGGAATATTTGAATATTGAAATATAGTGGAAATAGTTGAAGGGATTGATATTTTTAATATCAAAAGGGATTTCTAAATCATTAAGAAAAAGATAAACAATCTGGAAGGACAGAAGCTATAGTCTCTGAAGAAAAGGAAAGAAGGGTTTGTACTCTTAGAACCACATTCATCTCTCGCCTCATGACTTATAGGATGTAGATCTGGTGAGGGAGGCCCTGATTACCTCATGGTATAAAGACGGTTCCCTATATTTTCTTCTGTTACTTTAATCATCTTAACTCATTGCCATAGAGTCAGAGCCAACTGATAGCTGCCCCCTAGTGTGTTGTCAGAGATATGGAGAAAAGAATGAGGTGTTAACCACATTGCCTAAATTAGACATTAAGCTGTGAAGGTCACTTCTTTCTAAATAATAATGGTAACTTAGAAGAAAAATATGTTTCCCTTGCATGTATTATTGACCTGAAGCAGAAAAGGGACCTAAAGAGCCCAGCTCCACCCTACAACTATCATATAATCATTTGTACATTTGGGTTTGATATTAGAAGACGATCCACATTGCAGGATCAAGAAAATTTATTGCTAACCTACAGTAATTTCCCCTCTGACATGTCACTTTGAATTTCTACCCTAATCCTTGAATTGTTTCATCTGATGACAAATTTGATGCCCTATCTTTGTATACATAATTCAGAGAAATTATGAACAAATTCTGTGCGTTTATATTTTAAGTCTCAAGCTCCCTTAAATTAATCTTGCATTCTAAAGTGTGATTATTCTTCATCATCTTCAGTGAGAATATTTTAGCAATTCAATAGGGGGTGGGGTGCAGAAAGATGTGTTCCATTGACTTGGATCCAGGGGATTTGCAGTGCAGTCTTACCAATAGACCCCCACGCTCCAGATTCATGGCATTTGGAGGGTAGATGTTTCATTAACTAACTCACCTGAAAGCTGTGAAGGATTACATTTTGAAGGGAAGAAGGTAGAGAAAAAGAAGCGTGTTCTTTTCTGAAAAGTATTTAAGCCCCTTTTTCTTTTCATTCTCTTTAAAATATTTTTTATTTTCACATAATACCTTTAGAGTATATTATATTCCTATATATTGTTTTATATAATCTTTCATTTACGTTGTGTTTCATACAATCATATACATTATATTGAAGGAAATAGCAAAAAATAAGGCCCCAGGAATAGATGGTATACCAACTGACATATTTCAGGTTACAGATGCTGCCTTGGATGTGCTCACCAAATTGTGCCAAGAAATCTGGAGAACAACCACTTGGCCAAATGACTGGAAGAGATCTAAATTTGTTCTCATTCCAAAGAAGGGTAACCCAACAGAGTGTGAAGCTATAGAACAATATCACTGATTTCACACGCAAGCAAGATTCTACTGAAGATTATCCAAAAATGACTGGAACAGCACATCAGCAGAGAACTGCCAGAAGTCTAGGCTGGGTTTATAAGGGGTTGTGGTACTAGAGATATTGTAGCCGATGTTAGATGGATCTTAGCTGAAAGCAGGGAATACCAGAAGAATGTCTATCTGTGTTTCATTGATTATGCTAACGTGTTTGACTGTGTGGATCATAACAAACTGTGGCTGACTCTGAGAAGAATGGGAATCCCAGAACACTTAATCGTGCTAATGAGAAACCTGTATTTGGACCAAGAGGCAGTCGTCAGAACAGAGCAAGGAAACACTGCAAGGTTCAAAACTGGGAAAGGCGTACGCCAGGGATGTGTCCTATCTCCATACCTTTTCAACCTTTATGCAGAGGAGATTATCCGAGAGGCTGGGCTCTATGAGGAGAAGTGTGGTGTCAGGATTGGTGGAAGATCTATTAACAATCTGCGTTATGCAAATTACACAACCCTGCTTGCTGAAACTGAGGAGGACATGAAATGCTTGCTGCAGAGGGTCAAGGACTGCAGCCTTCAGTATGGATTGAGGCTCAATTTCAAGAAGACAAAGATTCTTACCACTGGACCAATTGGCAGCATCAAGATGGATGGTGAAGAGATTGAAATTGTTAACAACTTTAGTCTGTTTGGCTCCACTGTCAACACTCTTGGCACCACTACCTAGGAAATTAAAAAAACATATTGCGAGGGGAAAGTCTGCTGTTAGGGACCTCTCCAGCGTACTGAAAAGCAATGGTGTCACTCTGGAGACTAAGGTGCGTCTGAAACAGGCTGTGGTCTTTGCAATCACTTGTTTTGCATCAGAGAGTTGGACAATGACCAAGGTGGATAGAAGGAGAATTGATGCCTTTGAGCTATAGTGCTGGAGAAGAGTACTGAATGTACCATGGACTGCCAAGAAAACAAACAGATTCTTCCTGGAGAGGGTTAAACCAGGCCGCTCCTTGGAGGCAAGGATTCTGGGGATTTGTCTGACATACTTTGGACATGTTGTAAGGAGAGATCAGTCCTTGGAGAGAGACATCATCTTTGGGAGCGTGGAAGGACGGTGTCGGAGGGGAAGACCCTCTATGAGGTGGATTGATTCACTGACTGGGGTAATCAGGATGGGTGTGTCAGAGGCAATGAGATTGGTACAGGATAGAGCAGGGTTTAGGGCTGTTGTACATAGGGTCGCTATGAGTTGCAAGCGACTCGACGGCACATAACAACAGTTTATTTACAAAATTCAAACACATTGTTTTTCACACCAGATCCTTCCCATTTTCCTCTCATCTCTCCACCCATCAAATTATAGGACCCCATTATTAATCTCCCCCTTACATCCTCACTCTTCTGCTTCTCGCCTCTTTTCCCCTTGGATCCTCATATTCATTCTACAATTGCTTTATACAGTGTTTGTCATTGTGGGACTTAAGTCATTTCCCTCAGAATGATGCTCTTCAGTCCCTCTCAAATTCGGTAATATTATGCTAATGAACTGAAATAAAATCCAGTCAAGGGAAAGTTGAGTTTATCCAAGATTGGACCTTAAGATGTCTAGCTTCCTAAGAGAGATGCAAACCAAAACAACTATGAGATATCATCTCACCCCAGTCAGAATAGCAAAATTTAACAGAACAGCAAGCAACAAATGCTTTCGAGGTTGTGGAGAAACTAGAACCCTTAATTCACTCTTGGTGGGAATGTAAAATGGTGCAACCACTGTGGAAGGCGGTATGGCGCTTTCTCAAAAAGTTGCAAATAGAGATACCATTTGACCCAGCAATTCCACTACTGGGAATATA
>NW_006400382.1:83164-85964 GCF_000299155.1 Elephantulus edwardii | reverse complement strand
TCAGAACTCTCAAGGACAATTGAAAAACCACCTGAGAATTATGATCCACAGAATCAAAGAAATGAAATGCTGTAGGCTCCTTTGGACCTGCTAGAGGCCACAGATGAGCCTTCAGTGCATCCTGAGGAAAATACTGAATCTGGTGACCCTGCTGACCTTACACAACCTGGGGACTCTGCGGACCCTAAACAACCTGGTGACACAGCTGACCCTGCTCAACCTGGTGACCTTCCTCAACCTAGTGACCCTGCTCAACCTATTGACACTATTGACCCAGCTCAACCTGATGACCCTGCTTACCCAGAAAACCTGGTGACCCTGCGGACCCTGCTCAACCCTACTCAACTTGGTGACCCTGCTGCCCTGCTCAACCTGGTGACCCTGTTGACCCTGAACAACCTGGGGTCCCTGCTAAACTTTGTGACACTGTTGAACTTACTCAACCTGGTGACCCTCCTTAACCCTGAACAACCTGGTGACCCTGCGGACCCTGCTCAACTTGGTGACTCTGCTCAACCTGCTGACCCTGCTCAACCTGGTGATGCTGCTGACCCTGAAGAACTTGGTGACCTTGCTCAACCTGGTGCCTTCAGTGCATCCTGAGGAAAATACTGAACCTGGTGACCCTGTAGACCCTGAACAACCTGAGGACCCTGTGGACCCTGCTCAACCTGGTGACCCTGCTCTGACCCTCATCAACCTCCCCACTCTCATCAAACTCCAGACCCTGTGAAAGGTACGGATGGTAATCAAGTTGTTCATTCCCCTCAAAGGCTGATGCCCCTGCCGGAGCCAGAGGCCTTTGACAACACTGGGTTCCTGGCATGAGTCCAAAAGGTAGCCTGATCTCAGAGAGTCCCTGAAATTCTTGACACACATTCAGTATTCCACTAAAAAGTAAGGTGGAAATTCCCGAGATGAATCAGGCTGAGGGCGCCTGGTTCTTGAGAATCCCTTTCCCACCTCTCGCTAGTCATAGTTCCATACCAGCTGACTTTATTGTCTCACCGCTGAAGTGGAACAAGAATCTAGTTCAGCGGCAACTCTCAAGGACACTTGGAAACAACCTGAGAATTATGATCCACAGGATCAAATAAATGAAATGCTGCAGGCGCCTTTGGACCTGCTAGAGGCCACAGACGAGGCTCCAGTGCCTCCTGAGGAAAATATTGACCCTCCACAGGAGGAGGCTCACTCTCTTCCAATCAGGCTGTATCCGATGCATCAGGAGCCCTCAGGTCGGCCTCCAGAACGCCGTAAGAAAAGGATTCATTTGAACTCTTAAGAAGAGACTCTATTTCACCCTTCAGAGGCATCTCAGGAGAGTGAACTTTGCCCAACCGAGGTGCAATGTCTCCATCCAGTCAAGGCATGTACAACTCAAACTCTATACCAGAATCCAATTCTTCATTCCACATCATACCCTGTCAGAGTTAACCAAACATCTGTGGAGTTTACCTTAACTCAAGAGCCAGTTCAGGAGGTTCAGTCAGGTCAAACCCTGCAGGAAGCCCCAGTACAGCCACCAAAGTCTCCCAGGAGGTTAAATCTGCAATTAAGCAAGGAGTCCCTTGCTCACCTTCCAGACGACCGTAATGAAGTTGAACCTTGCATGGTTCAGCAACAGGCTCCATGCAGCACAATTCCCGAAGCCCTCCAAAGAGACTGAACCTGTTCCAGTTCTGGGAGAATCTTCAGAGCCTCCTGAAATACTCGAGTCTTCTTCCACCCAGCAGGAGGTTCCAGAATCTCCCCCTAGAGCTCCCTGAGGATTTCCAACAGGAAACTCCAGCCCTGTCTCCCAAGCCTCCCAAAGAGGTTAAACCTTCTCCAACCGAGCATGAGACCCTAGTTCCTCCAAACCAGCAGAACACTACTCAGCTTCAAGAGTCTCTTGATGAAGCTGAACCTATACCAGGTCAACAAGAGTACACCTCAGAGCCTCCAGAGTCCATGGAGGATGGGAAGCCAACTACAGTCATACAAGAGGCCCTAGCTCAATCTTCAGATTGGCCTACAGAGGGCAAACATTCTCTATTCTAGTTGGAGAACTCAACACAACCTCCAGCATCCAATGAGGAGATTGAAGCACCTGCAGCTTTGCAGGAGGCCTCAGGTTCACCTGCAGGGCAAAGTGAAGTTCAGCATTCAGCACTGCACATTTCCACTGTGAAATCTCTGGGACTAGTGCTTACTTATAACTGCACAACTGAGGTTGGATCTTCTACAACCAAGTAGTGACCTCATTTCTACCTCCAGAACCCCCTAAGGAGGTTGAACTTTCTCCAGGTGAGCAGAGATTCCTAACTCAGCCACCTGACAATCTTGCCCAGGTAGAACCTTCTGCAACTTCCCTAGAAGTCTCATTTGTTACTCCACAGCCCCCTGAGCAGACTGAACCATCTCCAGCCCAGCAAGAGGTCCCAATTCAGTCTCTTCAGCCCTTTGTGCAGATAGAACCTTACCAAACCCAGCAAAGGGGTTCCATTGCAATTTTCCTCAGATGTTTAATTTTTTCTAGCTCAGCAGGGGGTCACAATTCAGTCATTTGAACCCGTTGGACAGATAAAAAGTGCAACTCGGCAGGCATTACCATTGCAGAATCCACAGCCCCCCCCCCCAGAGGACTGAACCTTCTCTATCCCAGCAGGGGAGCCCAATAAGCCTGTGGAGGCCCCTGTGCAGGTAGAGCCTTCTCCACCTGAGCAAGGGCAGCTCATCGGGAGCTTCCAATTCAGGAACACCCTGTGACTACTCAACAGTCTTCAGTGCAGCCAGAGGTCCCAATTGCACCTCCAGA
>NW_006400382.1:80361-82469 GCF_000299155.1 Elephantulus edwardii | reverse complement strand
CCTGCTGCTGATAAGAAGAGCAAATGGCCTTGCCTGCCTGGCTGAGCTAGCAGGTGGATCATAAATCAGAGTGGAATGTCCCTCCCTAAAGACTCTGTTTATAAAAATCCTCACCAGTAAGTTCACAGTGTGGCTTCCCATTCTGCATCACCAGAATGAAGAACTCACCTGGAAGCTCCCTCTCCCCCTTTGATAAAGCTGCATTATGCTTTCTCTTGTTCTCTCTGATTTCTTCTTTAAGTCTGCTAACTCAACACCTACTACACTGATTGAACATGCTAGAGCCCAGCAGAAAACTGCACATCCTTCAGAGTACCATGAGGAGACACCTCTATATCCAGGCTAGGTCCAGGGTCAGCAACCAAACTTGACTAAATTTACAGTTCAGTCAGTGGATGTGGAATTTACTCTAATTCCTGAACCCAACCCAGAGATTAAACTTTCTCTAACAAAAAAGTGGAAACCAACTCAGACTCCACAGTCCTTTCAAAAAGTTGGGGTTAATCCGCAAGTGAATTATGAGATAACAACTCCACAATCAGATCAGGTTCAAGATCAGCACATAAACCTGCCTGAAATGAAAATCTAGAGCTTACCATCACTCCACAATACACTACTTGGGCTGTACAGTCTACAACCCTGCAGAAGAGCACAGTTCCTCCTACAAATGAAGTTGCAGTTCATACACTGGACTGAGAGATTACTGTATCTACAGAAACAAATACAGACACTGTGAAAACTGCTATAAACCAGGAGACTGCAACTCAGACTCCAGAGCCTCTGAAGGGCAGTGTAGGTCAAGTTCTAACACGTCCTTAGGAGCCTTCCAATGTGGTGGAATCTTTGACAACATGACAGCTAGCTTCAGTTCCACCTCCAAATCAAGATAAATTTCAGCATTCAAATGTGCCTGATGTCAGCCTTGAAACTTGGAGTTTACTCTGTCTCCACAATCAAAAATAGAGGTTGTTCAGTCTTCTCCAACCCTGCAAGAGCCACCAACTCCATCTCCAGAATGAACTGAGGAGGTTGTAACTCAATCACCAGTATATAATGAGGTGACAGTTCATTCTACAGATCAGGACCAAGCTCAGAATTCAAACATACCTGATGTCATAGTTAGACCTACAGACCTGGGGCTTACCATAACTCCTCAATTCACCTCAACTGAACAGTCCACTGCCCTGCAGAAAACCACACCTCCTACAAAGCACAATACAGTTCAGTCTTTGACCTAGAGCTTACCATAGCTCCAGAACCCTTTATGGAGACTAAGCCTTCTACAATCCTGTAGAGAACTACATCTCCTCCACAGCAAGTTACACTGCAACTTGTGAATCCAGAGCTAACCGTGACTCAGCATCCAGCATCAACTGAGGCATTCCTTTCTTCCCCAGTGACTTAGCTTTTTTATTTTTAATTACAGATCACATAGGGGACACATGATTCTTACTGTGCCACCAACACAGAGTGCCACCAACAGAACTGATATTTACATATGTGAGCTCTGTGTCCTATACTTGCCTTCACAGAGAGAAAAAGCTTCACAGAATGCCTGTGCCAGAGCCCAAATTATACGATAGCCCCTTAATGGCCTTGTAAGATTGCCTTTCTTCATTTATTCTCCACATTCTTTTGACATGACAGCCCTTAAAGACTTTCTGGCTTCCTCATTTTTCCACCTGATAGTGAACAAGTTCCTTTTCTACCTTATGTTTTTCAATATTTCTCATCATTCTTCTCTTTACTATTGTGACCACTTCTCCAGTCTGTTATTTTGATTGTCCTTATTAATTTCCTGTAGTTTCAGTTACATTTTAAAGAGAAAAAAGAATTCATTAGGTGACAAAATTAGCTCCAGTCCTCTCCAGGTAACAACACTCCTCCCACTTCCTCTCCACAAAACAACACTCCTCCTACTTCCTCTCTGGGCTCCTCCCTCCCATTTCCTCATCCTTCCTGCCTTCTGAATTTTACTTGAGCGTAAATACTGCCTTTTTGGTCTTGCAGTTAATTGTGCTGAGCAGCACAATCCTAGGGGGTTTCTGTTCCCTTTTAGGCCTGTATGTTGTTTCAACCTCAGGTCTGAAGGGTGTCCAAGGACCATA
>NW_006400382.1:76324-79936 GCF_000299155.1 Elephantulus edwardii | reverse complement strand
TCTGTTGGCACTGAACCTCAAGAGTTTAACATTTTTTAGAAAACATAGCATCTGGATCCATTTCAGTAATATAGTACTTGTTGCAGAAGATCAAGTGATGCAGCCTTTAGTATGGATTGCTTCTCAATGTCAGGAACACAAAGATTCTTACCACAGGACCGATAGGCAGCATCATGATGGATGAAGAGGCTATTGAAACTGTCAACAGCTTCATATTGCTTGGATCCACAATTAACACCCTTTATTACCAGCAGTCAGAGAATAAGGAAACATATTGTATTGTGAAAATCTGCAGGTTAGGGCCCTCTAAATTATTGAGGAGTCATGATGTCAGTTTGAGGACTAAGGTACATCTGATTCAGGCCATAGTCTTTCTTCTGATCAATTGCTATGAACCTAAGAGCTGGATAATAATGATTAAGAATGATACAAGAAAAATTGATGTCTTTGAGCTATGATATTGGAGAAGAGCACTGAACATACCATGAATAGCCAAAAAGAACAGCCATGTTTTCGAGAAAAGAGCATCTATATTTTGGAGGGGGTGCTCTTTTTTCTGCATCAGAGAGTTGGACAATGACTAGGGAGGATAGAAGGAGAATAGATGCCTTTGAGCTATGGTGCTGGAGAAGAGTATTGAATGTACCGTGGACTGCCAAGAAACATATTCATCCTGGAGAGGGTTAAACCAGGCTACTTCTTGGAGGCAAGGATTCTGGGGCTTCATCTGACATACTTTGGACATGTTGTAAGGAAGGAAAGGTCCTTGGAGAGGGACATTATGCTTGGGAGGGTGGAGGGACGGCACAGGAGGGGAAGACCTCTATGAGGTGGATTGATTCAATGACTGGGGTTATCAGGATGGGTGTGTCAGAGGCAGTGTGATTGGCACGGGATAGAGCAGGATTTAGGGCTGTTGTACATATGGTCACTATGAGTCACAAGTGACCCAATGGCACATAACAACAACAACAACAGCTCTTTGGCAGCAAGAATGATGAGGTTTTGCCTCACATTTTTTGTGCGTGTTGCTAGGAGAAGCTTATCCTTAGAGAGTGACATGATGCAGGGAAGAATGGAGGGTGGCAAAGCAAAGGAAGACACTCGACCAGGTGTACCGACATGATGACAGCTCCAATAGGCTCTAATATGTCAGGAAGAGTGATGATGACACAAGACAGAACAGAGTCCAGATCTTTTGTTCATGGGGTTTCTATGAGTTGTACTCAACCAATGGTATCAGACAACAGGGACTTTTAAAAATTTAACATGGGAGTATTTGGGATCAAATCTAAAGTTTCCCCCTTTCACTTTTCACCCTTCTTTCTCTCACTGGTAAGGTTATTCCTATCATCATTTTAGTCTATATCCTTTCTTCCAATCTCTTTCCTTGTATTTATATATAGTTGCTGTTGAGATATATATATATATATACCCATTTGATTTTACTTATGCAAAACCTATACTTGGACCAGGAAGCAGTCCTCAGAACAGAGCAGGGAAACACTGCATGATTCAAAATCAGGCAAGAAGTGTGTCAGGGATGTATCCTGTCTCCATATCTTTTAAATCTATATGCAGAACAGATCATTCAGGAAGCAAGGCTTTCTGATGAGGAATGTGGCATCAGGATTAGTTGAAGACTCATCAACAACCTACGTTATGCAGATGACACAATCTTGCTTGCTGAAATTGAAGACCTGAAGTGTTTGTTGCAGAAGGACAGAGACTGTGGTCTTCAATACAGAGTGAAGCTCAATATCAAAAAGACAAAAATTCTCACCATTGTGCCAATTGAACCATTTCCATGATGGATGGAAAAGCGATTGAGGGTTGTTAACAATCACAGCTTACTCAGCTCCACAATCAACTCTTGGCACCAGCAGTCAGCAAATCAAAAGACAAATTGCATCAGAAAAATCTGCTGTGTGAAACCTCTCCAAGAGTGCTGAAAAGCAAAGATGCCAGTTGAGAGGCCACGGTGTGCCTAATCCAGGCCACGGTCTTCACAATTACTTACTATGTGTCAGAGATCTGGACAATGACTAAGGACAACAAAAGAAGAATGGATGCCTTCCAATTGTGGTGCTGGAGAAGGGTCTTGAATATACCACAGACTGCCAAGAAAACAAATAGGTCTGTCTTGGAGAGGGTGGAACCAAGTTTCTCCTTAGAGGCTAGGATTCTGAAGCTCCATCTCACAAACTTAGGGCACATGGCCAGGAGAGACTGGTCCTTGGAGAAGGACATCATGCTTGAAAAGGTGGAGGAACAGCACAGGAGAGGAAGACCCCAAATGAGATGGAGTGATATAGTAACTGGAGCAATAGAGTGTTGGAATTAGTGAGACTTGCCCAGGACAAGGCAGGGTTCAGAGCTTCTGTATATAGGGTCGCAGGAGACTCCACAGCACATAACAACTTCAGTATTTTTTGGTAACAACGCAACATTTTTCTTCTTGCTCAGTAATGTGAATTTTTTTTCTTCTTCATGAAAACAATGTTCCTGTGAAATCTTTCCATATTAGCTCATTAGTGCCTTGAACTTCAAATAATCCTTCCAAACCTGAAAAGATTTCAAAGAAGGTCTTTCTTCAAAACTGTGGTGTGCCAGGCATTTATTTGTTTCTGTTTGCTGATAGTGATGAGAAGTCCTGAGGAGATGACCTCTTTTGTGCCACCTTCCCTCACAGACAGTCTTCATTAACTGAGTCAATTTGGCAGCTCACAGGTGTGGAAATTAGAAAGCCAATACTTTTTTGTATTCAAATATTCATATTGTTCTCATGATTATTTACATTTATTTCAATCATTGTTAATCCTGTTGTTGAAGATTGCCTTCCTGTCAAGCATGAATCAGAGCGAACCTTTAAACAAAAATAGAAGGCCTGAAGCCCCGCTACAACTATCGACATTTAGCAAAGTTCATAGCATTTCCGAAGGCATGTTCTTTAGGAAGTGGATGCCACTCCTGCATCCTATATATTAAGAAATATGAACCGTGTTTCCTCACAGAAATTTTCAAGGGAACACTATTCCTTCTATCAATGACAATGTTTGGAAGGCCTACTGTTGGGACTGAGAAACTGTGAATACAACTTCTCCTAATTTGAACATAGAAAACTAACAACATTTCTAAGATCCTTTTCAGTTTAGAATTTCTGGTCAATACTTGTGGGAAAAGGTATTTTCCATTCTCCATAGCCCAAGTTAACCTCTATTGTTTGCAATTCTATTGTAATTAGAACAATTTAATTTATTGAGTTCTCTTTTAATTATTTGAGAGACCATTTAATTTTTTTTTTTCATTTTACAAGTAATACAAGTGTAATTTTTTTTTTATTTTTTTGTCTGTGATGAGAATACTGGCAAACTTTATTTTTAGACATTGCTTCAAAGTTAACCATGATGCTTTGAAAATATGCCACATTAACCATACTTGCTTTCCATCCACTACAGTTACTTACAACTTATGCGTTGTATTCAGGTAATATAAGCAAGGAGACCTGTTTTGTGGGAAGTTCACACTAGTTGGCATATTACATGGTGCCTCATACCCCACTGCTTTGGTTTTTTTCTAAAAATAGGTGTCTGTCAGTCAAGTACCCTGTTC
>NW_006400382.1:73330-75854 GCF_000299155.1 Elephantulus edwardii | reverse complement strand
AGTATAATATGTTATGTGCTGTTGAACCCATGTATAGCTGCTCTGGACCCTTCCCTGTCCTGAGCCCATTTCACTAATTCTGACACACCAATCCCAGTTGCCCCAGTTACTGTATCAATCCATCTCATTAGGGGTCTTCCTTTTTTGTGCTGTTCCTCCACCATTCCGAGCATGATGTCCTCCAAGGACTGGTCTCTCCTGACCACGTGCCCAAAGTATGTGAGATGGAGCTTCAAAATCCTAACCTCCAAGGAGAGACTTGGTTTCACCCTCTCCAAGAGAAATCTATTTGTTTTCTTGGTGGACCACAACTTCCAGGGCCACAACTCAAAGGCATCAATTCTTCTGTCATCCTTAGTCATTGTCCAGCTCTCTGAAACATAACAAATATTGTGAAGACCATGGCCTGATTAAGCACACCTTGTCTTTAGACTGACATAGTTGCTTTTCAGCACTCTGGAGAGGTCCCTGACAGCAGATTTTGCCAGTGCAATTTGTCTTTTGATTTTCTGATTGCTGGTAATACAAGTGTAATTAGTGTTTGAACTAAAGAACAGGCTCAATGAAAACCTTTCTTGTTCCCTAATCCCTGACCCCTGAGGTAGCCCCTTGACCAAGATTGCTATATAGCCTTCTCTGCTAGTCTATGCACTTATCTATATCTATGTTTATATGTGGATTTTTTGTGTCTGTTTTTAATGTCAAGGATATTTATTCGGGCTTTGGTTACTTGAGGGACCTCTAGCGGCCTATTGCATAGTAGTACATTTGCTGCTAATCCCCAGGCACAACCTCTGGTGGGTAGAATCCACGAGAAACACTGCAGAAGACCAGATGGGTGATGTCCTCCTGTGTGATTCACAGCCTTGGAAAATCCATGATGAAATTGTTGACAAATTCATTCTTTTCAGCATCTATCATGATGTCACCTATTGAAACAGTTGTGTGGATTTTTGTTTTCTTAGAGCTGAGAAGGAATCCACATTGAAGGTTGTGGTCTTTAGTCCTCTGAATCAAGTGTTTCAAGTTCTCTTAACTTGCTGCAAACAAGGTTGTGTCATCTGCATAATGCAGGTTGTTTGTGAGTCTTCCTCCAGTCCTGAGGCCAATTATTTTTCAAATAGTTCAGATTCTCAAATTGTTTGCTCAGCATAGAGATTAAATAGATATAAAGAAAGGCTACAACCCTGATGCTCACCTTTCCTGATTTTAAACCATGCAATATTCCCTTGTTCTGTTCTGACACCTGCTTCTTCTTATGTGTACAGGTTTCACATGAGAACAATTAAATGTTCTGGGATGCTCATTCTTTTCAATATTCACCATAATTAGTTGTTTTTTTTATTACCTTGGTATATCATTCTGGTCTTGTTGATACCATAATTAGTTTTAATCCACATAGCCAATAGAACATAAGTAAGCATCTTTCCGGCATTCTCTGCTTTCAACTAAAATCCATCTGACATCAGAATGATGAAATTCAGTTTGAATTTCTGGCATTGTTGTTGCTGTTGTTGTTAGGTGCAGCCTAAGAATCACGAATCTGTCCTATGCCATCTTCGCCATCTCTGTTCTATTTGAGCCCATTGATAGTCATTGTGTCAATCTGTCTTGTTGACAGTCTTCTCTTTTGCTGACTCTCCAAGGATGTCTTTTCCCAAGAACTGGCCTCTCTTAACAAAGTGCCCAAAGTACGTAAAACAGAGTTTCACCATCTTTGCCTCAAAGGAGCACCCTTGTTGCACTTTCTTCTTTTGGCAATTCATGGGATAGTTAGCAATCTTCTCCAACACCACAGTTCAAAGGCATTGACTCTTCTTCTGCCATCCTTACTCATTGTCCAACTTTCAGATGTACAGTAAGTAACTGAAAGATAATAGCTTGGATCAGAGTCTTCCTATTCTTTAAATTGACATAATTTCTCTTTAGCACTTTGGAGAGGCCCTTAACATCAGGGTTTCCGAATGCACCTGTTTTGAATTCTTGACTGCTAGAGTACCACGGATATTAATTGTGGACATTCATTGTTGACAACTTCAATCTTTTCAACACCTATCTCAATGTTGTCTACTGTCTAGTGATAAGGATATTTATATTGATATATAATATATGTTGGCCTGGCACTATTGTTCTTGTATACCACTCAGTCAGTACCTACCCATAAATGGCCCTCCAGTGGGTTTTTCAAGGCAGTAAATTGCACAGGGGGAAACAGCCCATCTTTCTACTGCAGAGGAACTAGGGGATTTCAACTGCATGTACGATAAATTACCACCAGGCTGCCAGAGCTCCATCAGTAACATTAGTTAGATGTGACATAGTCTCATTACATGGTATCCAAGCCTAAGAGCAAACCTGGGAATTTATTGTGGATCTACAGAAGATTGGGGGGGGGGGAATTGACAGTATTTTCTGTATTTATCATGATCCTGCCTGTTGCTCCAGCTGTGAGGATTCTTGTTTTCTAATGTAGAGATGTAACCCATAGCAGGCTGTGGTCTTTGATGTGGTACTTTTTGTTCTG
>NW_006400382.1:59365-73230 GCF_000299155.1 Elephantulus edwardii | reverse complement strand
AGCTTCTAACCACTAGGCCATCAGAGAACGGTTGTAGCTGCCATGAAACGGAATCTGACTCATAAGAACAAGCCTACAAACAACAGACCCGAATCCTGTTGTATCCTGTCAAAACAGAGTACTAGTCTCCAGTAATTCATTAATTTCTTCCTAATGCTGGGTCCTCCAATTTCGGCTCTTAATACACAGTGATGCTCTGTATCAACAGTCATTTCTGCCAACTCTAGGAATCTTGAAGTGCGTCGCAGGAGCATGAGGCTAGTGACTCACTTTTTGGAATCATGCAGCACTAGGTCACTGAAGCGAAACACACTCAGCTGCGTAAAATTGCATCCTAATGTTTACCAAAGTAGACTGAGCAAACTGAATATATGTATTATGATTCCATTTAAAGTTCAAGAAGTGACGTTAAATAATTTTGTTTTTTTGACAAAAAATAGGTATTACTATCTTTAAAAAACAAGAACATTATTACCATGAAAGTTGGGATACTAGTGGAGGTGTAAAAAGGGTTGTGACTGACAAAGATCACACGAGAGGCTTCTGGGATGTTGCTTGGGTTTTCTACTGACATGAATGATGTTATACAGTGTTAATGAACAATAAAGAAGTTCATTAAATTGAACATTTATGCTTCATGCACATTTTAGTTTTCTAAAGAAAATGTGATGAATGAAGGAAAGTGTCACTTGCAGCCCTGATGTAATTCCACGTTTGGCTTCCATAGTGAGACTGGAGGGAAAAATATGAAAACAGAGAAGCCACTATACCTAAATAAAATATAAAACAGACTCTAGGTCACACCATTATGCAGGTTACTTTCATTAACAAACAATTGTAGTTCGTTTGATCTGCAAATAATTTCATCATTTACAGAATTTTCAGTGACTATTCCTTGGGTGAAGTGTGTAAGGACACCTCTCTCTCCAGTATTTGTAAGCTAGTTGTTATTTTTGTTAGGTGGCATTGTACTTAGCCCTTAGTGACCCTATGAATAAAAGATCTGAACCCTATTCTATCCAATGCCATCCTTACACTTCCTGATACACAAGTGCCCACTGTAGCAGTCACCATGTCCATCCACCTGGTTGAGGGTCTTCCTCTCCTTCACAAACCCTCCACCTTTCCCAGCATCATGTCCTTCTCCAAGGAATAGAACCTCCTAGCAACATGTCCAAAGTATGTGAGGTGAAGCCTCATCACTCTTGCCTCCAAAGAGCACTCCAGCTCTCCAAGACAAAGCTGTTTGTACTCTTGGTTGTCCATGGGATGTTCAGTGCTCTTCTCCAACACTATAGCTCAGAGGTGTCAATTCTTTTTCTGTCATCCTTATTCACTGTCCAGCTCCCAGGTGTATAACAAATAATTGGAAAGATTATACCTGAATCAAACGATCCTTAGTCTTCAAACTAACTTTGCTACTCCTCAAAAATTTCTAAATGTCCCTACCTGCAAATTTTCGCAGTGCAATGTGGTGTTTCCTTATTTCCTGACTACTCTTACCAGTGGTGTTAATTGTGTATCCAAGCAAGACGGACCTTCTCACAGTTTCAATCCCTCTCCATCCATCATCATGTTGTCTATGAATCCAGCCGTAAAGGATCCTTGTTTTCCTGACATTGAGAACAGTCTGTACTGAAGGCTGCATTCCTTGATATTCTGCAACAAGTATTTCAAGTCCTCCTCAGGACTTGATAATCATTTATTTCTGAGCTTTTAATTATATGTAAAATGAATAAGGCATTTGTGTTAGATAATATCCAGATTTTCCCAGCGGGATGGCACAGGATAGGATAAGGTTCAGATCTATTGTTCATAAAGTTACTACCAGTCTTACTCAACTCGATGGTACCCAACAACTAAGAAAAAACGCATTTCTGCTTTAAATATAGAGACAAGATACAAATTTACCTTTTGGCTATAGAGAAAAAATGATAATATGATCTAAGTAATTATAGACACTTATGTGAACTTTTATAATGACAACATTTATATCAATTTTCCCTTGTTTTGAAAAATCATACTTAAAAATTAATGTTCTTTTGAGACATGTATTACCACTTTAAACATATACCTTGGACATTTGTGTATATCTTCTTAAGCTGCATTTTCTACATAAGTAAAAATTATACGCATAGGATAGAAAAAGAGAGCTTTTTACCTTAAGGAAAATGGCTCATGTGCATGTAGAACTGCTCCACGTGCCAGATCCCAGGAGCAAAACTGCCCCTCATGAGCTGTAGTTGCTGAAGAATCCAAGCTTGACAGACGCATCAGACCTCTAACTCAAGCGCAAAGAGCTGACGTTGGAAGCCAGATGCAGAATCTAGAGTTAGAAAAAGCAAGAGATTTTAGTCAGAAATCAAGAGATACTCAGTGTCAGCCATTACCTCAGTGGAAAAAAAAAACATAAAGCATTTTAAGATGTCTTTTTATTAGAACAAGAGGAATTAAAGTTAATTAATCTCTGCTTATTGCTTAAAGAACAGACATTTAGAATTGTGTTAGAGTGCTTTTTAAAGAAAATGTTTTGATAATTGGATTAACATTTAAATAGTTAACAAATGGACTATGTGTACAATATTATAACAGCCATGTGCATTTGGGATTCCAGTGCAGCTTCTAACCACTAGGCCATCAGAGAACGGTTGTAGCTGCCAGGAAACGGAATCTGACTCATAATAACAAGCCTACAAACAACAGACCCGAATCCTGTTGTATCCTGTCAAAACAGAGTACTAGTCTCCAGTAATTCATTACTTTCTTCCTAATGCTGGGTCCTCAAATTTCTGCTTTTAATATACAGCTTCTTACTGCCAAGAAGAGACTTGTGTTAAGGGTTTCAGTACAGCAACTGTTTTGTCGTATGACAAATAAGTGATTTTAGTGATGGTACAGTAGTATAGCTACAAAATTCAATACTATTTAAACATACCAGAAATGTTCCAACCTTTATCTAAATGTTATTAGGTACTATAGGGTTGGTTACAACTCACAATGACCCTAAAACAACAGAATGAAGGAGGGCCCAGTCTTGTGCCGTCCTTACAATCTCTACCTTTGTTAAACACAAAAGAAAAACATCCCTACAGCCCATTTGTCAGTGAGGAACTAACACATGCATGGGATTTATATCCATTGAGAGATGAGATACTGTGTTCTTTGCCTTATTATAAAGGCTTAATTTTTATCCCTTACCCTTGAAGTTTAGAGTTGTGTGCATTCTTAATCCTTATTAAACTGTTTATGATGCTTTTTAGCCAAAAGGTTAATCTTGTAGAAGTCTTAAGGAATGTAGGGAATTAAAAGCCTTACATGTTTCTAAAAAACAGGCCTTTAAGTTACCAAAACTTGTAGGTCTTAGGAAAACAACCAGTTTTGCATTGATCATCTCAAGAACCTCCATCATCCGCATACCAAATCACACAAACACAATTTAGAGAAAAACAAATGACAGAACTACCCCATAGAGCAGCCCCTTAATTATGTAAACTTTTAGTACTCTGTAAGCTAGCACTCACCTCGCTCTGCGACACCGGACAAGACCCCTGTTCAGAGCCTGCCATCTCGGTACTGGTGCTGCAGAAGGCTGTGCTCACAGCTGCTCACCCAGACCACCAGGCACCTTGGCCATCTCTCCACACATGCCAGCTTCTCCTGCTGAAGACAGCTAGCATTTCTTAGACCTCCTTGCCTCACCCAAATCTGTCTGTGTGTAAACCGACCTCATTGCAGGAACTTTTTGCAGAGACCCTGGCGACTCAGAGATCTTTGAACCACTTGTGGGAACAGTGTGAGGAGGTGAAAACATACTTCAGAGGTTTTCAAAGAGCAGGGGAACTGTGGGAAGGACCCAGAGAAGAATCAAGAGAAAACCTACATTTAAGCCATTGACACGCCTTCACGAAGTTGGTGGTTTTGGAGGACACGAATTTCTCTGAACAGCCTTATAATTGTTGAACAGTGGAAGCCTTCACTCCGGGGGGCGGGAACGAGGGCGGGGAATACTCTGTAAGCTAGTTATTTCATATTTATATAAGTCTTTTTATTCATTTTTTTAAAAATCCAATCCATTAAAAGGTTTAAAGCAGTATGCACGCCAAGCACTGTGCCTAGAGTTTGCAATGCAAAAAGTAAGTATATTCAAGGTTTCTACTGTTGTAAGAGCCCTCTGAAGGCCTAGTGCTAAGAAGCCACAGTTCTATTAAATTAGTTTAAATTAACTTCCTAACTAAAATTATGGAACTGCAAAGCCTGTCTAGGAATATTAGTTTAGCGCCGGCTTTGATTCCACATGTAGCTCACATATCCTCCCCTTAACACGGATCAAGTGTATAAAGAGGCAATTTGAGATTGGATTAGTAAAGCCGTCCTAGTATTTCAGAAAGACAAAATGGCTGTCGTAAAAGTTCAGGTTTGGGAACCTATGAAATCAAGACAAGAATTCTAAATGTATGTGGCCTATTGGCCTGAAGGGCATGGAGAGTCCGTGACAAGGGTAACATGACTCGTGAATCCTACTTGGAGTCTAGTCTCAGTAACGGAAAGGAGCAGAGAACAGATGCAGCTGCCTAGACAAACAACTGTGTGTAGTACATAACAGTACGTAACTAGTATATCATCAAGAATGGTCCCCTAAAAGTATGGACTCATATACCCATGCAGACATGGGTTAAAACCCTTACTAAGCCCCACACTGGGGTGGCTCATACAAGTTTGCCCGCCAAATAGCATGCTTACCTCCAACAGTGCAGCACTTTTCAGCTAACCCAGTGAGTGATGAATGCCACAAAATCCTAGGTCAAGTCACATCCTCAACAATAGATGACGCAGCCACTCACACTATCTGGGATAGTGTCAAGCAATATTGATGAAGGATGTGTGGTATCCAGATGCGGCAGTTTCTAAGAATCCCCCATGATGGAAAGTGGTTGCTATCCAACCATCCACAGACAGTATATGAATGGACTATGGTTATAGGAAAAGTAGTGGGACTGAGCTCAGGGCTTCCTGGATAATGTGAAAACATAAACCTATCCCTATTGCTCTGTGCACAGATAGTTGGATGGCTTAATCTATGGAACGCCCAGTGGGGGCAATAGGAGTGATTGCCTAGTGGGGCAACAATCTTGCTCCTTGGGGGCTAAAGAGTTGTGGGAAAATATATAGACAAGAACACAAAGTGTGGACATTACTGTTTATCAGATAGCTACATGTAGTAATTTCTGACCCCCCTGGGAACTTTCAGGCAGATGGATGAGTTTTCCTCAAAGTCAATACCTGAAGATGCATTTATTGATGCAGAATATACCAAAACTTATGAAAGGCATCAGGCTACAAATCTAAGAATCCAAAAGAAAATATTTCCATTTTAGAATTCTATCAAATCCACAGGAAATAATATATGACCTTGAGTCTATCCTATCTTAGTTTCAAAATCATCTCAAGAACAGATTTGAGGCCTTGAACACCAGTGAGCGAAGACCAGATGAGTTGTGGTAGGATATCAAGACTGTCATCCAGGAAGAGTGCAAAAGGTCATTACAAAGACAGAGGAGGAAGACAAGACCAAAATGGATGTCAGAAGAGACTCTGAATATTGCACTGGAACACCAAGAAGCCAAAGCAGAGGGAAGAAATCAAGATATTAAAGAGTTGAACAGAAGATTTCAAAAGGCAGCACAGGAGGACAAAGTAAACTATTACAATAAAATGAGGAAGGAGCTGGAGTAAAAAAATCAAAAGGGCCAAACTCACTCAGCATTTCTTAAGCTCAAGGAACTTAAAAACAAGTTCAAACCCCTAGTTGCAATACTTAAGGATGCTTTGGACAGAATATTAAAGGATCCAAGAAATATTAAAACAAGATGGAAAGAGTATACAGAGTCATTGTACTGAAAAGAATTAGCAGACATAGAAGAATTTCATGAAACAACATATGAGCAAGAGCCTAGGGTGATGAATGAAGAAGTTCAAGCAGCTTTGAAAGAATTGGCAAAAAATAAGCCCCCAGGAACTGGTGGTATACCTATTGATGTACTTCGACTAACAGATGCTGCCCTAGATGTGCTCACCACGTTGTGTCAAGAAATCTGGAGGACAACCACTTGGCCAATCGATTGAAAGAGATCTATATTTGTTCCCATTCCAAAGAAAGGCAATCCAGCAGAGTGTGGAAATTATCAAACAATATCATTAATATCACAAGCAAGAAACATTCTGCTGAAGATTATCTAAAAATGAGCAGAGTACATCAACAGAGACCCATAAGAAGTGGAGACTGGGTTAGAAGTGGTCGTGCTACCAGAGATATTGTAGCTAATGTTAGATGGATCCTGGCGGAAAGCAGGGAGTCCCAGAGGAATGTCTATCTGTGTTTCACTGATTATATAAAGGCGTTTGACTGTGTGGATCATAACGAACTGTGGCTGACTCTGAGAAGAATGGAAATCCCAGAACACTTGTTCATGCTAATGTGAAACCTATACTTGGACCAGGAAGCGTAGTCAGAACAGAGCAAGGAAACACTGCATGGTTCAATATTGGAAAGGGTGTACACCAGGGATGTGTCCATTCTCCATACTTTTTCAATCCATTTTTTCAACTCCCATTGTCCTAGTCGCTATATCAATCAAACTCATCTGGGGTTTTCCTCTCCTGCACTCTCCCTCCACCCTTCCAAGCATGTAAGTAGTAGGAAGTAAAATCTTTTTGTATACTTTAGCATTTCCCCTAAAGGCACAAACTATTAACTTTTCATACACTAACACTGAAAAACAGAATCATTCTTTTCATAACCACAATTACCGTTGTTGGTGGTGTTTGCTGTTGAGTCAGAACTGTCACATAGCTAACCCTCCAGGAAGTTCCCAGAAGCAGTAAATCACAAGGGAGGAGACTGATCATCCTTCTTCAAGGGAGCAGTTGTTGAATTTGAACTGTGTGCCTTCAAGTTGGTAGTGCAGCTCCTTACTACTAGGTCACCACAATACATACATAAATTATAGAAAATATTGATGTGATTCTATCATCTGCGGCACATTCTCGTATTCTAAACATAGCTTTAGTGAAGAAGGTTGAAATGCTGAGGGCTACCAGAAGAATGTTGTTGCTGTTGTTGATTGCCTTCGAGTTGAGCACAACTCACAGCAACCCTATAAACAAAAGACTTGAAGCCCCTCTACAGCTATCGATGTTTCCAGATGCATGTTATTTAGGAAGACAGTGCCACCAGAAGAATCAACAAATACATTTTAGAGGAAATACAACCAGAATGCACCTTGAACAAAAGGATGGTAAGATCTAGACACATTATCAAGACAGAACATCTTGTTTTGTAAAATACAGGGTCAGTAAAAATGAAGAAATTCTCCAGTGAAATAGGAGGACAATGTAGCCACAGGAACGGATTCCATTTTCAGAGGTTTCAGTCAAGAAAATGGAGCGATACTGGGCACTGTTGTTGGAGGTGACAAGACAGTGACTAACAATATCGAAATACATCCCGTATCCAAATGCTGATAGTTGTCCCAATAACATTCTCTAGAGCCATTTTTCAATTATAGATATTTCCTTAGCCTCCCTTTGATAATACTGACATTTTGTAAGAAAAAGACCAGGTGTTGTGGAGAATGTATTTGATATTATCTCATGACTAAACTCAGGTTATGAATTTGTACAGTAACACAACGTGATGAGTCTTTTCAGGACCTGAGTTTAGCAAGCACCTGAAGCTTGTTTGTTCCTTTATTAATGATATAAAAGCTTCCATCCTTTGACAAAGGCTGTTTCCTCAAGTTTCTCAACAGTAAAGGTAGCCTATTTCCCTTTGAAATTAATAAATAACCCATGCAGAAATATTTTGAAAATGAGAAAATATCCCATTTTCCATCCAACATCCGACTCATCTTAAACATGTGTGAGCTGACAATTCTATTATCTGGGATCACTTTTTTGTCTTCCCTTTTTCTTGATCTCAGTATGGAGTGTCACAGATTCTCATTTTAATTGATGACTTTACATCAATTATTACCTTTATTTATTTTGCTTCCCAAGTTATTCCATGTTGTGTCTATTTCTTTTCCTAGCAGTCCATGGTACGCTCAATACTCTTCTCCAGCACCACAGCACCTTCTATCCTCCTTAGTCACTGTCCAACTCTCTGATGCATAACAAGTGATTGCAAAGACCATGGCCTGTATGAAACGCACATAGTCTCCAGAGAGACACCATTGCTCTTAAGTACTTTGGAGAGGTCCCTAATAGCAGACTTTACCATGGCAATACATCTTTTAATTTCCTGGCTACTGGTGCCAAGAGTGTTGACTGTGGAGCCAAGCACATTAAAGCTGTGAAAAAACTCAATCTCTTCACCATCCATCCTGATGCTGCCAGTTGGTCCAGTGGTGAGAATCTTTGTCTTCTTGACATTGAGCCTCAATCCATATTGGAGGCTGTAGTCGTGACCCTCTGCAGCAAGCACTTTAGGTCCTCCTCAGTTTCATCAAGCACAGTGGTGTCTTCTGCATAATACAGATTGTTGTTAGATCTTCCATCAGTCTTGACCCGACATTTCTCCACACAAAGCCCAGTCTCTCAGATTATCTGTTCTGCATACAGATTGAAAAGGTATGGAGACCGGACACATCCCTGGCATATGCCCTTCCCAATTTAGAACCATGAAGTGTTTCCTTGCTCTGTTCTGATGACTGCCTCTTGGCCCAAGTATAGGTTTCTTATTAGCGCGAGTAAGTGTTCTGGGGATCCCATTCTTCTCAGAGTCAGCCACAGTTTGTTATGATCTACACAGTCAAACGCCTTTGCATAGGCAATGAAACACAGATATACATTCTTCTGGTATTCCCTAGTTTCAGCTAAGATCCATCTACACATTAGCTACAATATCCCTAGTACCACGACCCCTTCTAAACCCAGCCTGGACTTCTGGCAGTTCTCTGCTGATGTGCTGTTCCAGTCGTTTTTGGATAATCTTCAGTAGAATCTTGTTTGCCTGTGAAAACAATATTGTTCTATAGTTTCCACACTCTGCTGGATCACCTTTCTTTGGGATGGGAACAAATATAGATCTCTTCCAGTCAGTTGGCCAAATGTGCAAGGAGTTGGAGTCAGAAAATCAAAGGGGCTGAACTCGCTCAGCATTTCTTAAACTCAAGGAACAGAAGACTAAATTCAAACCTCAAGTTGCTGTAATCAAGAATGCTTTAGCAGAAGATTAAACGATCCAGGAAATATTAAAAGAAGATGAAGATGGAAAGAATATACTGAGTCACTGTATCAAAAGGAATTGGCAGACACAGAAGAATTTCATGAAACAATCTATGAACAAGAGCCTATGATGATGAAGGAAGAAGTTCAGGCTGCTTTGAAGGAAATGGCAAGAAATGGCAAAAAATAAGGCCCCAGGAATAGATGGTATACCATTTGACATATTTCAGCTAACAGATGCTGCCCTGGAGCTGCTCATGTTGTCCCAACAGTAGAGCAAGTAATTCAACAGGGACAAGGCTTGGATTTTTCCCTGACTTTCTTGGGCTTATATTCTTGGCCTAATTGTGGTGTGCCACAGACAAGCCAGCATGTGAGTGTGCTCTAGAAGGTACAGCCCTTCTACGTTATCGAGTCCTTCTGGTTTTAAGATCATGGCCCTTGTATTGTTAGAACTAACAAAGTTGACTAAAATAATTCTTTTAAAGAATCCATTATTCTGGACGTCTAAAAGTGAATAATAAAATACATTAAAGCCAGAAGGAAAAGGTACACTTAACATTAAACTATCAAACTAACAAACAGAGTGTTTCTCTGATTTCATCTGGAAGAAAATTGATCATTACTACTATTTAAAGGTGGCTGTTTACGAATGAGTTTTGGCACGTCCATCTTTCATGTGGATTCAGATTCTGTCACACCTCTAACTTTGTCTGATATACTTAGGACATGTTACAAGGCAGAACCAGTTCTTTGAGAGGGAAGTCATGTTTGGGAGGGTGGGCTGACAGTGCAAGAGAGGAAGACCCTCAATCAGGTAGGTTGACATGGTGACTACTGCAATGGGCTCTTGTGTGTCAGGACATGTGAGTTGTGTGTCAGGACATGTGAGGATGGTGTAGGACAGAACAAAGTCCTGATATTTTGTTCACTGGGTCGTGAGTCATGCTCAACTCGATAGCAACTAACACCAACAGCAACAACAGCCTGTTGTGTGAATCCTAGGTTCTCCGGTGTTTGTCTATCAGCCTCCATGTCATCCTTGTAGTTAGGAAGGAGATTATTTGGCAACAAAATCCAGTCCTGTCCCATTATTCTTGGTACCCCTGGTACTTCATACAGTACCCTGACCGTAAGCAGACTCCTCAGACAATGTTTTTGGTTGACTTCATGAATTTAAATGTGATTCCACACTAAATGCCCACCCCCATTGCCTCCATGATTAAAATGAAACCTGAATTCTTATAAGGGATGTTATGACACTACTAGTGAAGTTTCCATAGCTTCTTGACTGAAACTACTGACTCAGCTCTCTTGTCTAGTATCATAAATTTTTCAAAAGAGTCTCTGGTGCTGGCTAAAAAGGAAAAAAAAAGGGACTCTCTAATTTTCTTTCCCCAACTCCCAACCAAAAACCAAAACGTAATGATTACAAATTGTGCCATCACGGCCAAGTTCAGGATCAGCAAATTAATGGTGAGAGAGCTGGTTATAGATTGGTGCCTGTAGGATGTGTTAATCTGGTTCCAGAAACATGCTAAACTAACATCTTCATTGTGTGAAATGGATCTCTGAAGCATAAGACAATCTTTTTCCAATTTAGATTTAGAGAGAAAGATGAACCTTTGGTCTACAGTTCCCCTCATGCCACTGAACTGACAAATTTGCTTGAAATCACAGTTTTTAGCTAAAAGGAATCAATTCCACACCTCTTATCTGAAGACCGTTCAGGAAATAACTTGGAATTAGGTGAGAGTTACGTGTTTTCCTTATTGTAATTTTTACACTATATATTTTGTGGTTGTTAGACGCCACTGAGTCATGAACAACTCACAGTGACTCTGTGAATGTTATTGTTCTTGATTGCTATCGAGTTGAGCACGACTTATAGTGACCCTATGAATAAAAGGCCTGAAGCCTTCCTATAACTCCAACCTGAATCTTGCCCTATCTTGTGCCATCCTCCTCTTCTCTGACACACCTATTGCTGAAGTCACCACGTCACTCCATGTCAATGAAGGTCTTTCTCTCCTTTCCTGATGTCCCATCTTTCCAAACATGATGTCCCTTTCCAAGTAATAGCCTCACCTCACTACGTGTCCACAGTAGAAGAGACAAAACTTCATCGTGTTTGCCTCCTAATACCATCTTCCTTGATGCCTCCAAGCTCCCTGCTGCCCATAGGTAATTCCTAGCTTTCTGGAAAATCATGTTATGGGTGCTGGAGGTGGGGTTGGGATGGGGGTGGTACACAGATGTGATTGTCCAACAATCAACTCCACTTCATAATCTGAAAGCTGATGTCAGTGCATGGGAGGATTCTGTGGAAGTCCTTGGGGAAAACTGAGCTAAACCTTACTTTGCAGCTCTCTAAGCCTACATTCACTCAGTGAGGAACTTTCACACTAAATTCCAAGCTAGAATCCTAGGCACCATCCTAGCAGCATCACTGGGATTCCCATACAGTGCGAATTTGCATGTCGTTTGTTACACAGTGGTAAAGTTGAAAAGCAAGAACTGGACAGAACTTAGAAATTTTATGTTAGTAACAAAGCAAATATAATTCTGATTCCAGGCTATTAAACAGAATTATAGAATATAAAATTCTTATAAAATCCAGATTTCTGGATGCAAAGAAACTAGATTAACCTCCAACACTACTGTCCCCAAATAACCTTTTAAACTTTACACAAAATTGGCCCTGAAGTCTTCTTAAAATCAAACAATTCTTTTAGTTCAAGTTGTAAAAGAAGTCTGCCCTGAGCACTATGCTCTTTTAAGGTCTATTTAAATGGAAGCAAATTGGCAAAAGCAAGAAAGATAAGATAGGAACCACTGAGGGCAATGAGTTTACATTAATGAGAGAAAACGTGGATGAGAATGTACAACTTGAAGAATATAATCAAGCAAGTGCTAAAGAGGCATGAACACTGCCAACTGTGAGGACAACAGGCTCTAAAAGCATGCTCTCATTTATTCAGGATCCATGGAAATTACCCCTTTTTTCTGATTACAATAGTCATTTGTATTTATGTAAAAATCAAACAAATATTGTAACAATGACTCCTGTAGAAAGTAACATTTCCATGCAAATTGTGGTGCCTCTTTAGTCTGTACTAGATATTTTCCCCTACACATATATGTAAACTGTGTATCTTTACTTCAAATATGCAATTAAACTCTTCTAACAAGTTTTAAAAAATAGAATATAATCAAGCTATAAATATAGAAACTGTTTCATTGGAATATCTTATTGTATATATTCCCAAAACACCAAAAATAGTATTTATTTTTTTTAAAAAAAGCAATTCATCTAGCTAGAGTTTGGTAAGAACGATAAATCACCTGGTATTTTGTAATTTTTTTTTCAATTTTTCTTCTGTTGTTTTATTTTTTTTACTTTTGTAATTTTTAAGGCTTTGTAAATAGATCTCTAAAACATTCTGCCCTAGTTATTAGAAGATACTTACTTTTAAAAGTTTGCAACTACAACTCCTCAAAATTTATTTTTAGAAAATATTTTGAAGAAACATGTATTATATAGTTCCTAAATGAAGATGTATTCCATGCCAAGTATTGTGTTGTAAATTGGTTCTGATGTTTTTCTCATTTTTAATGCTTGCTATTTTTTCTTACTTATTTGCATACAATCATTCACACTTTTCTATAATTACTATTGACCTATGCCTTATATTATCACCTCATCTCATGAAGTCCCTTTATATCCAATACTGTTTTTCATTGTCAGCATCTTTTTAAATCTTAAATGTATTTCTTTTAGATTTAGAAACATTGCGTGTACTCGAGCTACAATAGCAAAGGTCAACAGGTTATCAAACAGCGCATGCTGGCGAGATGGTGGAGAGATTGGATCTCTTCATTGATGGTGGGAATGTGAAATGGTACAAGCACTATGGAAGTCTGTCTGGCACTTTCTCAAAAACATGGAATAGAAATACTATTTGACCCAGCAGTTCCAATACTATGAATTTACCTTAAGGAAACCTGAGCCATGACTCAAACAGGTATATACACTCCCATGTTTCTGCATTATTCACAACAGCAAAGAGATGGAAGCAATACAAGTGGCCATCAACAAATGAATGGACAGAAAAACCTACAGTCTACTCAAGCAATGGAACATTACACAGCATTAAAAAATAATGCACTGGTAACACTACACAATATGGATAAGCACGGGAGACATCATGCTGAGTGAAACATCTCAGTCACAGAAAGACAAATACTGCATAATATGCTGTTGTAAAATAGAACTGATATGACAGGGTTGGGGTTAAATAGGAAAAGCGTGGATAGATAACGAAGTATGCACTGAAACAGAGGAGGGGAAGATCTGTTGGAAAGGTTATATGGTTAGGCCATAACTGCATGACAACAATCTGGCATGACGGATTTATTGCAAAGTGGACTGAAGGAGAGAGAAAAATGTGCTGAAATAAATAAATGAATGAGATCTGTAAACTTTCATTGAAATCACAACCAAAATTTTTTTAAAAGAAGAAGAAAATTTAAACTTTAAATTCTAGGGACCATGCTAGCAGCATCACGGAATTCCCCTGCAATGCTAATTTGCATGTTACTTGGCTGGTGAGAGGGATCAGTACTAGGGAGAGCAGAGC
>NW_006400382.1:47240-55775 GCF_000299155.1 Elephantulus edwardii | reverse complement strand
ATGTGTTTGTTAGCCATCTGAATGTCGTCTTCGGTGAAGTGCCTGTTCATATCCTGTGCCCATTTTTCTATTGGATTATTTACCTTTATCTTGTTGTGGAGAGCACCATGTTTTGACAATGATCAAAATTTGCTGTGATGGAAAATCGTTTCAGTACTCGCTACCTACACAATAAGGAAATCTCATGTAAGTTACTTGCTTCTCATTTAGACTTTTATATTTATACATGTGGTTTATACAGTATAAAACAGTAAAGAAATGCTTGGACTGAGTAATCTTCATTCTAGAGACGTTTTCTCAAGCACAGTACTGTTGTCACTTGGGGCTGCGCAAATTTCGGTTCCTTTGATCATAAAGACACTGCAAGTCCGGGCAGCACTCTGTTCTGTTGTACATGATCATGAGGTCACATGAATCACAGGCAAATCAACAGGAACTAATAAAAATAACAACATATTTTTGTTGTTGTTGTTGTTGTGACGCCTGTTTTGTGCATTCTTTCTCAGAAGCATCCATGGCAGCTTCCAGTAAGATGCCAATAGCACACTCACAATTATAATAATAAACAATGTACCCAGATGTGGCCAATTGTCCTCTGGGTTCAAACTCATCCTGTTTGAGAACCACTGCCCTGTCCTTCTTATCTGCCTAATACTCCAATCATTACTAGAGATACAAAGGCTTTGCTACATACCTTTAGAATCTTCCCACTGGTAAGGAGCTTAACATTTCAAAATAAACAGCAAAAAAGATCCGCAATGAGTTTTTCAAAAATCTATAAATATAATTAATTTATAATTGCTTGTAACTTACACAGACTGCAAAAAAGGTAATTCTTCAAATGTCCCCCTTTTGATATGCTATATTTTATTGCATGACAAATCTCTGTGAAAAGTAAAGGAAGATATTGCCTCAGTTAGCTATTAGATATCACATTGGTAGGAATAAATAGTAATGTTCAGAATAATATTAAGTGTATGGCTAACCTCTAAAACGTCACAATTATTGTCTAAACTTTTCAAGGTCCCTATCCAGCCCTCGCTTCTGTTAAGAGTTTCACCTTCATAAAATAAACAACTATGGATCTTGATAGATTTTAGAGGCACTTTCTTCAGAATATGAAAATTGATCAGAAGACCTTTTGTAGTTGTATTAAAATGTAGATACAATGAGTTTGAAGCTGTGATTTATAACATTGAAAGGAATAGTCTGACATTTGTACACCTTTCTACTTGAGTTCTCTTCTTGGCTAGCTCAATACTAGAAGCAGCAAAGGATATTCTGTGACATAATTTAAAAGGAAGTCTTTTTTCTAATAAATAGAAAACTATGAGCTAATTGAGGAGAATACATTTCTCATATTAATACAAATTCAAGTTTGTTGGTTTTAGATTGTCTTAAAGCTCTAGGAATATATCTGGAACAGTGTTACAGTGGTCACACAGGGGAAAAAATAAGATGAAAGTGGATTTTTTATTTGAAAACTATCCATTTCTCGACTACAGTCAATGTTGTGTTTCCATTTACCCCACAATAGACTTTTCCGTTTCACTTGGTTTGGTTACATTGTCTTCTGAGTTGTGGTTTCAGTGTAGCTTTGTTCATAGGGTCACTATGGGTCATCTATGACTCAATGGCACCTAACAACATCAACAACAATCTCTGCTGGACAATCACCTTGGGCAGATTCACTCTTCAACAGTGCATCTCAAATAAGTATTGCCTAAGAATTGATTCGCTCTTAAGCAGTAGTTCTCTAATCAGTATTGCCTAAGAATTTACTGAAGATGCAAAATGCCTACTCTAGATCCAGGGAGCACTGTTCGCCTAGTGGCAAGAAGCTGTACTGTAATCTCAAAGGCCTGCAGTTCAAAAACACCAGTGCTCAGAGCTCTGGAGGAGATTGCCACAGGGTCAGCTCGAGGCCAGTTCTAACTCAATGGTACACAACAATAACAACTCTAGATCTACTGAACAAGTAAATATGGAAGGAAACCCGCAAGTGTGCTTCAGCAAGCCCTAATTCTGATGCAGACAGAAGTTTGGGAGCCACTTGCCTTAGAGCATTGCTGTGATAACATGGTTTCACCAAGGTGGCACCTTAGTTTTGCATTCAAAGCCTATGAGATCTGGCTTCAGTCTCTACCTCCTCTTATTCTACCCAAAGGTGCCCATGGCATTCTTCAGACCCACCTTCCACTGCCTGTGCTTGCCTTTATCCTCCTTTTGCAAGCTTGGATTTTTCTTCCCAATTTGGCTGAGTGAATATACCAAGTGACTCTTGAAAGTCCTGCTCAAATAGGATTATTAACGTCTGCCTGATCCAAATGAAAGTATTTTGCTCTGTCCTCTAGAACCTCTTTATATCTTTCAGTGCTCATGTTGATTTTTTCTTTCCAATATAGTCCTTTTTATATCACATTTCCTCTGAGCATAAATTTCTTGAAAGCATAGACTATTTCTTACTCATTTCATTGCCTATGAGAATTAACAGTACAATAACTTTGCAAAATATCAAAGATTATAGCCTTCTATGTAGATTGCATCTCAACATCTAGAAGACAGAAATACTGATCGTTTAGTGATCATTGGCAGCATCATGATAGATGGGGACAGATTTAAATTATCAAATATTTCATCTTACTTGAATCCACAACACCCTTAAAACCAGCAACCAGCATTCCAGAGATCAGGGGATTCAGGAGATCAGGTAGTGTATTAGGCAGGTCCACTGTTAAGACTTGTCCAAATAACTGAGAAGTAGTAATGTTAGTCTGAAGACTAAGGTGTGCCTGATTCAAATCATGGAGTCTTCCATTCAATCAAGAGCAAGAGAGTAAATAAGAATGAATGAAGAAGAACTGGTGACATTCAGTTGTGCTGTTGCAGTTAGAGTACTGAATGTCCCATGGATTGGGACAGTCCATCTGTTAATATTTAATTGTTAACGTAGTTATCAAAACCTACCCAAATTCATACCATTTTAAATTTTCTGTCCTCCAGACAATAACCAGTGGTTTTCCTTAATTCCAGTCTCAGCCTCACATACATTGGGCATGTTGCTAGTAGGGGCTACTCCTTGGAGAGGGACATGATGCTTGAAAGTGTGGTGGATTGGTTGATGGGAGGAAGACCCTCAACCATTTGGATTGACACGGTGACTGAAGCAATGAGCTTTACTGTGCCAAGAAGTGTGAGAATGGCACAGGATATGACGGGGTTCAGATCTGCTGCTCATAGAATTGATATGAGTTGTATTCGACTCAACAGCACCTCACAACAATGACTTTAATCCCTATTTTGCTAATAAACAAAGTTCCTCAAATGTTTTCTTTAATGTACATAGTGAACATTTTAGGCTTTGCCAGCCACAGATAGCTTCTGCTGCATTATTTTTCTCTTCTTTTACAACCCATTAACACTATGGGATGTAGACTAAATAAAAACGGATGGTATAAAGACAGAAAGTTTCTATGAATGTCAATGTTAGTCAGATTCTATTATCACTGCTCCTCCATTACTGAAGAAGAAATTTCTATCTGGTCTATGTTTAACCTCAGATATAACTATAATATCTAACTGACTTACAAATACTGGAGAGAGAGCAGTCCTTCAAATGAGTCCTTCCGCACTTCCGTCAGGGAACTGTCATTGAGAATTCTGGAAAACGAAAAAGATATTTGTGAATCAAAGTGCAAACTAACTACAACTGTTTGCTCTACAGCACTACTGTGCATGACAAGAACTTCCGTAATGGTGCCACCTGGACGGTCTGTTTTATATTGAATTTAGCGATGGTGGCTTCTGTTTTCATCCAGAACCTTCCTCTCCTGTCCTCCTTCTGTACCTCCCTCCCCAACCCCACCCCACAAAGCCCTATCCACTCTCCTACCAAACAGTGTATTTCACTCTTACACTCAAGATCACAGAGGCCCTGTTAGAACACAATCCTGCATAATCACAGGTCTGCAGAACTAACATTTCGTGTCCACTTATCTTTCTCCAAACCTCCCTGTGGAAGTCTCCCAGGGAACTACCTCAGGGCTGCAAGTGAATGTATTTGACACTTTCCCTGATTCAGCACATTTTTCTTTTGAGAACTAAAATGCACAGAAAGCATAAAAGTTCAGTTCAATAACCATAAAACAAACACCATATAGACAATTCAACACAAGAAAGAACAAGGCAGCATCCCAGCCTTTCTTTTGAGGCTCCGTATCATCACATGCTTAGGTCACCTGACCAGGAGAGACTGGGCCTTGGAGAAGGACCTCATGCTTGCAAGGTGTAGGGACAGTACAGGAGAAGAAGTCCCCAGATGAGATGGACTTATACAGTAACTGGGGCCAGGAAAGATGGAATGTTGGAATTGGTGAGACTGGCCTAGGACAAGGCAGGGTTCAGAACTTCTGTATATAGGGTCGCTGTAGGTCGCAGGTGAATTGACAGCACATAACAACAATAATAACAACCATATTTGTTCTTCTATGATTTTTTTTGTAATGATGTAACATTTTTCTTCTTGCTCAGCAATCTGAATTTTCTTTTTCATGAAAGCAATGTTCCTGTGAAATCTTTCCACATTGGTTCATTAATGTCTTTAAGTTTGACTTACCCTTCTAAACCTGAAAAGATTTCAAAGAAGGTCTTTCTTCAAAACTGTGGTGTGCTTGGCCTTTTTTATTTGTTTCTGAGGAGATGACCACTATTGTGCCACTACCCTCAGACATTTTTCATTAATTGAGACACTTTAACAGCTCACAGCTGTGGAAATGAGAAAGCTAATACTTTTTTGCATTCAGATAGTCTCCATATTGTTCTCATGATTATTTACATTGTTGAATCATTCTTAATCCTGTTGTTGTTGACTGCCTTCATGTTGAGCATGACTTGTAGTGACCCTATGAACAAATCAAAAGGCCTGAAGCTCCTCTCAACTATCAACATTTATCGAAGTTCATAGAGATTCTGGAGGCATGTTATTTAGGAAGTGGGTGCCACTCCTGCATCCTACCTATTAAAATATATGAGCCATGTTTCATCACAGAATGTTTGGAAGGCCTACGGTTGGACTGAGGAACTGTGAATACAACCTCTCCTAATATGAACACAGAAAACTAACAACATTTGTAAGATCCTTTTCAGTTTAGAATTTCGGGTCAACACTTGTGAGAAAAGGTATTTCTCATTCTCCAAAGCCCAAGTCAACCTCCATTGTTTCCAGTTATAACATAATTTTGAAAAATTTAATTTGGTGAGTTTTCTTTTAAACACCTGAGAGGCAATTTAAATTATTCTTTCATTTTATGAGGAATACAAGTGTAAGTTAGTGTTTGAAGAACAGGCACAATGAAAACCTTTCTTTTGCCCTAATCCCTGCACCCTGAGGTAGCTCCTTGCCCAAGTTTGCTATATATAGCCTTCTCTGCTAGTCTGTGCACTTATCTACATCTATGTTTACATGTGGATTTCTTTGTGTCTTTTTTAAAGCCAAGGATGTGGGGTTTTGATTATTTGAGGGATCTCTAGTGACTTAGTGCATAGTAGTACATTTGCTGCTAACCCCCAGGCACAACCTCTGGTGGGTAGAATCCACAAGAAACACTGCAGAAGACACAGATGGGTGATGTCCTCCTGTGTGATTCACGGCCTTGGAAAACCCATGATGAAATTGTTAACAAATGCATTGTTTTCAGCATCTATCATTATGTCACCTATGGATACAGTTTTGAGGATTTTTGTCTTCTTAGAATATAGAAGGAATCCACATTGAAAGCTACAATCCACACTACAGTCTTTGGTTCTCTGCTGCAAGGGTTTCGCGTCCTCGTAACTTGCTGAAAACAAGGTTGTGTCATCTGCAAATTGCAGGTTGTTGGTGAGCCTTTCTCCAGACCTGAGGCCAAATTCTTTTTCAAATACTCTAGATTCTCAAATGATTTGCTCAGCATAGAGATTAAATAGGTATGAAGAATGGCTACAACCCTGATGCACACCTTTCCTGATTTTAAACCATGCAGTATGCCCTTGTTCTGATCTGACACCTGCTTCTTCCTCTGCGTATAAGTTTCACATGAGCACGATTAAATGTTCTGGGATTCTCATTCTTCTCAATATTCACCATAATTTGTTTTGATCCACACAGTCAAATGCCTTTATATACTCAATAAAGCATAAGTAAGCATCTTTCTGGCGTTCTCTGCTTTCAACTAAAATCCATCTGACATCAGAATGATGACCTTCATGCTATGGTCTCTTCTGAACCCGGTTTGAATTTCTGGCGTTGTTGTTGCTGTTGTTGTTAGGTGCAACCTAAGAATCAGGAATCTGTCCTATGCCATCTTCGCCATCTCTGTTCTATTTGAGCCCATTGATAGTCATTGTGTCAATCTGTCTTGTTGACAGTCTTCTGTTTTGCTGACTCTCCATCTTTCCAAGGATAATGTCTTTTCCCAAGAACTGGCCTCTCCTAACAAAGTGCCCAAAGTACGTAAAACAGAGTTTCACCATCCTTGCCTCTAAGGAGCACCCTTGTTGCACTTGCTTCTTTTGGCAATTCATTGGATAGTTAGCAATCTTCTCCAACGCCACAGTTCAAAGGCATTGACTCTTCTTCTGCCATCCTTGCTCCTTGTCCCACTTTCAGATGTACAGTAAGTAACTGAAAGATAATAGCTTGGATCAAGGGCCTCTTCTTCTTTAAATTGACATCATTGTTCTTTAGCACTTTGGAGAGGACCTTAACAGCAGGCTTTCCCAATGCACTTGTCTTGATTTTTTGACTGCTAGAGTACCACGGATATTAACTGTGGATCTAAATTGTTGACAACTTCAATCTTTTCCACACCTATCATGATGTTGACTATTGTCTAGTGGTGAGGATATTTTATGTCGATATGTAATGTATGTTGGTCTGGCATGTTGTTCTTGTATGCCATTCAGTCAGTACCTGCCCATAAATGACCCTCCAGTGGGTTTTCAGAGGCAGTAAAATTCCACCAGTGGAAACTGCCTATCTTTCTACTGCGGAGTAACTAGGGGATTTCAACGGCATGTATGATACATTACCACCAGGCTGCCAGAGCTCCCTCAGTAACATTAATTAGATGTCATATAGTCTCATTACACGCTATCCAAGCTTGAGAGCAAAACTGGAATTTTTTTAATGGATCTAAAGAAGATGAAAAAAACTATCTTTTCAATATCTATCATGATCCTGCCTGTTGCTCCAGCTGTGAGGATTCTTGTTTTCTAATGTAGAGATGTAACCCATAGCAGGCTGTGGTCTTTGATGTGGTACTTTTTGTTCTGTGCCATCAAGTTGGAACCAACTCACAGCTGACCCTCCAGTGTCTTCACAGTCAGTAAACTGCACAGGAGATGACTGATTACCCATCCTTCTCCATGGAGCAGCTGGGAGATTCCAGCCATGTGCATTTGGGATTCCAGTGCAGCTTCTAACCACTAGGCCATCAGAGAACGGTTGTAGCTGCCATGAAACGGAATCTGACTCATAAGAACAAGCCGACAAACAACAGACCCGAATCCTGTTGTATCCTGTCAAAACAGAGTACTAGTCTCCAGTAATTCATTAATTTCTTCCTAATGCTGGGTCCTCCAATTTCTGCTCTTAATACACAGTGACGCTCTGTATCAACAGTCATTTCTGCTGACTCTAGGAATCTTGAAGTGCGTCGCAGGAGCATGAAGCTAGTGACTCACTTTTTGGAATCATGCAGCACTAGGTCACTGAAGTGAAACACACTCAGCTGCGTAAAATTGCATCCTAATATTTACCAAAGTAGACTGAGCAAACTGAATATATGTATTATGATTCCATTTAAAGTTCAAGAAGTAATGTTAAATAATTTTGTGTATGTTGACAAAAAATAGGTAAACTATGTTTCAAAAACCAGGACATTATTATCATGAATGTTGGGATAGTAGTGGAAGAGAAAAAAGGGTTGTGACTGACAACCCTTTCACACTAGAGGCTTCTGGGATGTTGCTCAGGTTTTCTACTGACACGAATGATGCTACACAGTGTTCATTAATGATGAAGTTCATTGAATTGAACATTGATGTTTCATACACGTTTTAGTTTTCTGAAGTAAGTATGCTGAATGAAGGAAAGTGTCAAATGGGTTCATTTGCAACAGTGATGTAATGCCATGTTTGGCTTCCATAGTGATTCTTGGGGTGGGGGGAGATGAAAACAGAGAAGCCACTATCCCTACATTAAATAAAAAACAGACTCTCTAGGCGGCACCATTTTGCAGGTTACTTTCATTAGCAAACAACTGTAGTTAGATTGATCTGCAAAGGACTTCGTCATTTTTCAGAATTTTCTGTGACTATTTCTTGACTGAAATGTATAAGGATTCATTTTAAGGTCAGTTCTCTCTCCAGTATTTGTAAGCTAGCTGTTGTTTTTGTTAGGTGTCATTGCACTCAACTCATAGTGACCCTATGAATAAAAGGTCTGAACCCTATTCTATGACATCTTTACACCTCCTGACACACAAGTGCCCACTG
>NW_006400382.1:30914-45660 GCF_000299155.1 Elephantulus edwardii | reverse complement strand
TCACACAAGAGAAGACTGCCCATCCTTCTCCCACAGAGCAACTGGAGGATTTGAACCATGTGCCTTTGGGATTACAATGCAGCTTCTTACTGCTAAGAAGAGACTCCTGTTAAGGCTTTTCAGTACAGCAACTGTTTTGTCGTATGACAACTAAGTGTTTTTAGTAATGGTTAACTAATGTAGCTACAAAGTTCTATACTATTTAAACATACCAGAAATGTTCCAACCTGTTTCTAAATGTTATTAGGTACCATAGGGCTGGTTACAACTCACAATGACCCTAAAACAACAGAATGAAGGATGGCCCAGTCTTGTGCCATCCTCAAAATCTCTGCCTTTGTTAAACACAAAAGAAAAACTTCCCTACAGTCCATTTGTCAAGGAGGAACTAATACATCCATGGGATTTATATCCATTGAGAGATGAGATAGTATGTTCTTTGCCTTATTATCACGGCTTAATTTTTATCCTTATCCTTGAAGTCTAGAGTTGTGTGCATTCTTAATCCTTATTAAACTGTTTATGACGGCTTTTAGCCAAAGGTTAATCTTGTAAATGTAGAAGGCTTAAGGAATGTAGGGAATTAAAAGCCTTACATGTTTCCTGTTCCAATAAAATACAACTAATGTCTGTTTCCAAGTCAGTTTTCCCGTCTGTGAACATGAACCTTGGGGGACTCTCTTTCGGGGAAACTAATGCCAACAGCTGACTCATTTCTGTTTTACATACTGGCAAACATGCTGACCTACCACATGGACAGAGCATAGACGAAACAGAATGCATCCCCACATGGTGGTGGGCAAACAGAACAGATCCTAAACCTCTCTATTCCCATCTACCGCAAACTCAAACTGACTGGGTTGGGAAATTTTCTTACCAATTAGATGTTTTCTTCTATTTTGATGGTGCCGAAGGATCTGTCCTGTTGAGTGGTTTTGGAGTCCCCTTGATTGATGTCGGGTTTCCTTGAACCATCTGGGTTTCCTTGCTTGAACCAGGGTTTATAAGTGATCCCACGTTTCGGCACCAAAATGTTGCTGTGCAGTAAATGCTCTGCTTTGGTCACTCGTTCTCAGACAAAGAATTGAACCCGGTGGGAGATAACACGAAGATTGGCTGAAGACAAATCTGGTCTTGGCCTGGTCCAGCCCTCTTTACGTTGTTTGGCCTGCTCATAATAATCCTGGTATGGAGTGAGCTCTTATTACAGTATGTGGCAAGGAGACAGGGATGAAGGTGAAAGTAAAGAAATTTCTATTAGAAAAGTTACATCCCAGAGTGAGATGGGTCATTCTCTGGAACTAAAGAAGCAAAGAAAGACATTGTGCCATTGTGTCTTGATGTATCTGACTTGTTTTTGCATTTCTGTCTACTTCTGGGTTTGAGCCTGGGTCCAAGGAGATGACGTCATGAAGTGTTCAAAATCTGCTGAGTGGATCCTACTCTGGTCCATTGTTCCTGATGTCATTGGTTCCATGATGAGTTTTTCATGCACCTAAACACTAATCAGGTTGCTCTGGGAACAGCCTCTGCTACACATGTGACGATTGGGAGTTAGTTTGTTCAGACATTATTGGTTCCCTGCTTTGTAGATTGAGAAGTGCCTGATGTTGATCATTTACATTTGACCCTTGTCTTCTATTGGTAACATAAGTTTTACTTAATTTTTCCTCATTTACCTAATTCTTATTGTAATAGATTTTTTATTTGCTACTCCTATTTCTTGTATCTATAGAGTCACTTCCTTAGTCATGATGACCTTGTGCTCCACACTGATAAGCTATCATTTCAGCCTTTGCCACTTTTATGAGAACTGACATGTTAGAGTCCATTGTTTCAGCCATAGGATAGTGCTCACCAACATAGGGAGCTCATCTTCAGGGGCTCAGTAGGACACTATTCTGTTGTGAACCATAGGGTTTTCAGCAGCTGATTTTTAAAAATAGCTTGCCAGGTCTTCTTTCTACTGTCTAAGTCTGTCCACCATCAGTGATCCCAAAGATATCTGAAAGGGAAGTGGCCTGGCTTCTAATACTATGTGACTACACACAAGTCATTGCAAACTGACAGACAGGTTTGTCTTTCAACCTAAACACTTGGAAGGCTCAGCTCAAAAGTCCAGGATATCAGTCAGACATTCCTCTCAAGTACCACCATTATTCTTGTTCAAGTAACACTTCTCGTTCGTTAGCTAGGTTTCAAGTCACATTAATGTGGTGGTTTGGTCTCTGATATTCCCCTTCCAGACCGTTGACCTAAAGCCTGCTAGGTGGGCTCACAGTCCATTTGTGCTCTTTCTTTTCCTCTGGAAATTCTCAAGTTGTGTGTGCCTTTTCACTCCTTTTTGCTCCTGAGAACTCCATGGCTTTACTTCGTGACCAAAGGGCTGTGTGGTCCTAAAGAGCAAGATGAGAGGGTACCAAAAGGCAGCAACTCTGCAGAGAGGAGGGGTTAAGAGAGGATGAGAGGATTCTCAAAACAGGCAGACCAGGAGATTATTCCGAGGAGGTCCTCACAGACCCTGCAGACAGCAGGTAGTAACCCAGTGGTTTATGTGGCAAGTCACTGATGCTCTTGCAGGGCCAGTTACTGTCAAAAACAGTCACCATTCCTAGGTAAATGGATTTCACAAGTAGAGCTTATGTTCCTCCTTACTTAAAATGAACACCAAGGGAATACTGATTTCTCTATCTTTGCCTCTCATCTTGCTCAAACATCAATCTTTCATTGTCCAGAATGTGCTCAATCCTATCCAACTTAAATCAAGGGGGAAGCTCTACCCTGGGTCAGGACTCCTGGTGCTTGGCTGTGAGGCATATAGGTCCCATTTTACAAGCCTGTATTTGAGGGAGGAGAAGTGTTAGATCCACGGTGACACACATGGCTGTGGCTGACCAAAATCAGGAACCGAAAAAGCTGGATTTGCTGACAGTGGTGAGGCTGGTGCCTGATGCAGTCCTTGACTGTGGAGCCTCCAGACAATTCTTCTGTTCCAGAGGTTGGGAGCAGACAGCAGGAGCCTAATGGCCATTCCTGCCCCACAACATCCACTAAGGGCTGCTCCCGCCCCACAACGGCTGCCCAGCCCCCTAATGCCATTTGGCTCGACGATTGGCTCCCTGGGCTGGGGGCGGGGCCAGAGCGCTGACCCAATGTGATGGCTGCAGTGGCTACAGCAGCTTCTCAAAAAGGCTGAGGGCTGCAGAGGTAACTTGAGATCCTGATCCCTCTTCACCCTTCCTTTTGTTAAGTCAGGGTTTGAGGGCCAGGAGAACCCTCTCCAGTCCAGCATGGTGCTGCAGTGCAACCTCAAAAGCCTTTTGAGGGAGCTGAACACACTTCATTCCAGCAAGAATGTGCAACATCCGCTTCAGAGCACCCTGGGGGAGGCTGGACTCCCTTCAGTCCAGGAAGAGGCTCCAGGTTTCCCCCTAAGGGGACAAAATCGCCAGTCCAACCAGAAACCCCAGAATTGCCTCCTAGGCCTCCCCATAGGTGAAACCTTTTACAAGCCAGGAGATGCCCCCCTGCCCCTCTGGCTACAAAGCCCACTGAAGAACCTGGACCTTCCCCAGTACATCTGGGAGGCACAAATCAGCCTTCAAAGCTCCCTGAGGAGATGGAGCCTTCTCTAGACCAGCAGGAGGCTCCTGGTCAACATCTAGTGCCTCCTACAGGGGTTACAACTCAAAACACCACAAATCATGAGGCGTTACCTCCTGCGTAGAATCAACTGCATCCTTCAAATTTGCCCACTATTACAGTTAAACCTGCTGATATGCAGCTCATCCTAACTCCAGAACCCACTACAGAGGTTCAGAGTTTTCTGATTCAACATAAGGCCCCAGCTCACCCTCCACAGACTTCTGCGGAGGTGAAGATTCCAACCCAGCAGGAGGTCCCATACATCACCCAGAGTAACCAAATGCAGTTTGAACCCTACCTTCATTGCACGATGGAGTGAAAGTCCAACCTCGAGGCCAACCTCAGGTTTATTTCATTTTGCCAAAAAATATCAGTTAAACCTGGGATTTGGCTTACTTCAACAAAGCAGAAAGCCTCAGTGCAGCCTCCAGAATCTTCTAAACTGATTAAATCTCTTCCAACTGAGCAGTAAAGCCTGGCTCAGACTCCAGATCCACCTAAGATGTTAACATCTCATTCATTCCTGCAGAATGACCCACTTCAACCTCTAGACCCAGATTCTCATAAGGATTCTAAATCTTCTTTCATTTCACAGATGGACCCACAACAACTTACAGAGTATAATAAGGAAGGTGCGGCTTCTGCTCCCTGGCAAGACTCAGCTTGGCTTCCAAGTGTCAATAAAGATGTTGAACACTCAGTGCAAATGGATGACCCAGCACAGCTATCAGACTCCATTAAGGAGTGTGGACAGCTTTCAACACAGCTGGAGGACCAAGTTCATCCTTCAAAACTCCATGAGCATGTCTCTGCCGTCCTGCAAGAGAATCTGGTTCAACCTCCAAACCCCCCTAAAGAGGCAGTAATTTCAAAAGGAACAGGGTATCGTGAAGTTTCATCTCAAGTCATGGTAAAACCCAATGTAAAGTGTTGCCCAATGCCCAGTGAAATCTCCATATATGGTGGTTACCATTACTTGAGAACCAGGTACAGGGGTTCAGCCTTCTCCAGCCCGGCAGAACCAGTCAACCTCAAGAGCCTCTTGACGAATTCAAACCTTTCCCAAGTCAGTGAGAGTAAACATCAGAGCCTCGAGGGCCCACGGAAAAAGGGGAACCACGTACCTTCCGGAGGCCATGGCTCAGTCTTCTGAGTGTGAACATTCTCTAGTCCGCCTGAAGAACTCATGGCAACACCAGCAACCATGAGGAGCATGAACATCTGCAGCTGTGCAGGAGGCCCCGGAGGGTCTCCCACAGAGGTTGAAAGTCCAACATGATAATCCAACAGAACCTGCCAATTACACAGAATCAGTCCCAGGACCTTCGGACCAGGAAGAAGCCTCAGCTCAGCCTCCAGAGCAACCTGAGGAGAATGGACCCCCTTCAGATACCCAGGAAATGCCAGCGGCAAATGCAGAGCCCCTCAAAGAGGTTGAAACTCAATACGCAGGGCATAATGAGGTGCCAGTTTCACCTGCAGCTCAGAGTGAAGTTCAGCCTCTGGCATTGCCCAGTGCCCTAGTTGAGGCAATCGAACTAGTAGTGCTTAGTATAACTTCACTATCCGTTACAGAGGTTGGGTGTTCTACAGGCCTGTTAGAGACCTCATCTCCACCTCTGTTGTTGTTGTTGCTTAATGCCGTCGAGTCGTAGACGACTCATAGCGACCCTATGAACAAACAGCCTGAGCACTGTTCGTACATAGAGTTTCCGGAGGCAAGCCATCGGAAGTGGATGCCGCTCCTGCTTCCAGGCTTGATTTAGTCGGGAAGCTCCAGCCATCATGGTCCACCATGTGTGCCCATGACCACGATTGGCACAACACTGTCACAGGCTTCAGCATCACAGCAACCACGAGTTACCTCTGTACAGCAACGCACAGACCAGTGCTATACCACCTAGAAGAATGTTTGGCAGGAAGACAATTTGAACCTCTAGAAACTCATAAAGAGGTTAAACCCTGTCCAGTTCAGCAAGAGGTCCATTTCAGAATCCAGCCCTGGAGACTGGCCATTCTCCAGCTCAGCAGGGGAGCCCTGTTTAGTCTTCTCAGCAGGTAGATCCTTCTCCACCTCCGCAAGAGATCCCATCTCAACCTCCACAACCAACTACAGAGATCAGGCATTGTCCAGCCCAGCCAGAAGCCCACCTCAGCCTGTAGATCCCGTAAAGGAGACTGAATCTTCTCTAGTTCTACAGTGGGTCCTAATTCAGCCTTTTGATACCCCTGCCCAGGTAGAACCTTCCCCAAATCAGCAAGAGGTCCTATTTCATACTCCATAACCCCCCCAAGAATTTGAAACTACTTCAGTTTAGCAGGGTCCCCAATTATTTCACCTAACCCCCTGGACATATAGAGCCTCCAACTCAGTGATCTTATCTTAGAATCCTCAGCTCCCACCCCACCCTCACCCCTGCCGCCCCAGCCCCAAGAGACTGAACCTTCTCTACTCCAGCAGGGAGGCCCAGTTTTGTCTCTGAGTCCTCGGGGCATGTATAACCTCTTCCACATCAGGAAGACGCCCCATCTCAGCCTCTAGATTCCCCTCAGGAGCCTGAACCTCCTCTAGCTCAGCAGCATGTTCCAATTCAGTTTGCTGAACCTCCTGCACAGGCAGAACCTTCTCCAACAGAGCAAGAGGTCCCAGCTCAGAATCCACAGGCACCCCAGGATATGGAACCTTCTCTACCTCAGCAGGGGAGCCCAATTCAGGCTCCTGAGCCCCCTCTGCAAGTCTTCATCTTCATAGCAGCTGGAGGTCCCATCTGTACCTTCAGTGGCTCCAAAGGAGCTAGAGCCTGCCCCAGTTCAAGAGATGGCCACACCTCGACCTCCAGAGCCCTTTGAGAATGTGCAACCATCTATGTCCAGCAGATAGCCTCTGCCCCATCTCCACAAATCCCCCTAACATTACAGAGTCTTCTCCAGCACTTCCTCAGGTCCTGCCTCAGACTTCTGAGATTTCCAAGGAGATTAAACCTTTACCAGTACAGCTGGGGACCCCTTGCCAACTGGGTGAGCCTTCTCACATAAGGTAGAATCTGGAGACCAGCAGGGAGCTCTAGCACTGCCTTCAGAGACTCTCAATGTGATGGAATCTCTGACAACCCAGCAGGCAGCCCCAGTCCAACTCCTGGAACTTCCTAAGGGGATGGAGCTCAGGCTCCAGAGCTTCATGAGGTAATAGTTTCACCAAGAGTTCGATATCAGGCTCAGCATGTAAACATCCCCAGTGTCACAGCTCAACCTTTGGGCCTAGAGTTTGCCATGACTAATTCTGCAGCCTCACAAAAGCCTACACTGCCTTCTTCAAATTTTCCTGAGGTGACCAATCCACACCAAATCCAGTTTCAAGATCAACAACCAAACCTCAATGGTGTTACAGCTAAACCTTTGCACCTGGATCTTACCACATGAACTTTGATAAATGTCGACAGTTGTAGAGGGGCTTCCGGCGTTTTGTTCATAGGGTCACTATGAGTTGTGCTCAATTCGAGGCAATCAACAACAATAACAACAACAACTATACTGATTGACCACTCTACAGCCCAGCAGAAAACCACAGAGCCTTCCAAGTACCCTGAGGTGACACCTCTATATGCCAACCAGACCCAGGGTCAGTAGCCAAATCTGACTAAGGTCACTGTTCAGCCAGTGGATGTGGGAATTACTTTAACTCCAAAATCCAATATGGAGATTGAACTTTGTCAAACAAAACATGGGACCCTAACTCAATCTCTAGAGTCTTTTCAATAAGTTCAGGCTAATCCTCAAGTGAACATGAGGTGACAACTCCACCATAGATCAGGTTCAAGTTCAGCATTCAAAGGTGCCTAAAATCACAGTTAAACCTAAAAATCTGGAGCTTACCTTAACTCCAGAACCCACTACCAAGGTTGTACGTTCTATAGCCCTGCAGAAAAGCACAGTTCCTCCTGTAAGTTGAGTCACAGTTCACCCTTTGGACTAAGAGATTACTGTCTGCCCAGAAGCAAGTACAGAGGTTGAACAAATTGCAATAACCTAGGACACTCCAGTTCTGTCTCCAGAGCCTCCTAACTGTTGTTGTTGTTGTTAGGTGCCATTGAATCAAGTAGGACTCATAGGATCCTATGAACAAAAGGTCTGAAGCCAGTCCTGTCCTGCAGTCACCTTGTCAGTCTACCTGGTTGAGTATCTTCCTCTCCTTTGCCAACTCTCCACCCTTTCCAACATCATGTCCATCTCCAATGAACAGTAATTCCTAGCAATATGTCCAAAGTATGTTAGACAAAGCCTCACCATTCTTGCCTCCAAAGAGCACTCTGGCTACAAAACATTTCAAAAAATTACAAAAAATTCATTTTCTTGGCCATCCATGGAATGTTCAGTGCTCTTCTCCAACATCATAGCTCAAAGGCATCAATTGTTTTTCTGTCGTCCTTATTCATTGTCCAGGTCTCAGTTATATAGATAATAATTGGAAAGAACATGGCCTGAATCAGACACACATGTGTGTTCAAATTGACGTCACTACTCCTCAATAATTTGGAAAGGTCCCTAACTGCAGATTTTCCCAGTGCAATGCTGCTCCTTATTTCCTGACAGCTGGTACCAACGGTGTCAATTGTGGACCCAAGCTAGATGAAGCTGTTGACAGTTTCAATCTCCTCTCCATCTATCATGATGCTGCCTATTGGTCCAGTGGTAAGATCTTTGTTTTCCTAATATTGAGATGCAATCCATACTGACAGCTGACTTCCTTGATCTTCTAAAACAAGTGTTTCAAGTCCTTCTCACTTTCAGCAAGCAAGGTAGTAATATAATAATCTGCATAACACAGGTTATTGATGAGTCTCCCTCCAATCCTAATGCCACACTCCTCTTCATAGAGTGCAGCTTACCCAATAATTTGCTCAGCATATAGATTGAACAGGTATGGAGACAGAATCCATCCCTGATGCTCTCCCTTCCCAATTCTAAACCATGCAGCACTTCCCTGCTCTGTTTGCACATGTTGTAGCTCAAATTCCAACATGACCACAGGAGCCTTCCCACGTGGTGGAATCTTTGATAACTTAACAGCGAGCCTCAGTTTCATCTCCAAGTCAAGATAAATTTTGCCATTAAAACGTGTGCAATGTCACTGTTCAGTCTTGGAACTTGGAGTTTACTCTGTCTCCAGAACCCCAAACAAAAGTTGAGTTTTCTACAACTCTGTAAGAGCCACCAACTCAATCTCTAGAACCACCCGAGGAGGCTGTAACTCAATTACCAGTCTATAATGAGGTGACAGTTCATTCTACAGGTCAGGACCAAGCTCAGAATTCAAACTTACCATAAATCACAGACCTGGTGCCTACCACATCTCCTCAATTCATCTAAAAGACTGAACATTCCACTGTCCTGCAGAAAATCACACCTTAGTTCAAATATTACAGCCAAATTTCTTCATCTGTAGATTACTCTTCAAGTTTGCCTCTATTTACGTTGTACAGAATTATACAGTTCTTTATTAATTTCCTGACAGCCACAGCTAGCATACTAAAAGCATGATTTAAGAATCTGACAATCTGGCCATACCCCAATTGGCAATATTTCCATTACAATAAAAGGATCCCTCCAATTTGCCTAGTGGGGAATTGGAACCACCAAAGAGGTGAGGACTTTGGGGTAAGAGCATTAACTCCTGCAGAGTACACCACCAGAGCTTTAATGAGCAGCATATACCATTTTTTCAGAATTCATCTCTATGGATAGAAAATTTGTAGCATAAAGTTTGGGGGTTTTGTTTTGACCAATTTTAAATGTCAGAAGATTTTTGTATATTCACCATTATTGAATTACTGATTTTACTTATCCTCTATTTAGTGCTAGCCCAACCTTTACAACACAACATCATCAGGAGTTTCTGGTAACACTTCCACCCACAGTATCCTATTGCTCGTGGGTCTGAGCCTCTGGATTTCACACAGGTGCCCTTGATGACATTGACCACACCTTGTGCAAGGACCACTCCTTGAGACCTCTTTGATTCTGTTTATTCAAATTTGGAGGAAGTTGTGCCCACATGATGTTCCTGTTCTGTTTATAAAAGAAATTTCTGGAGTGAGTGAACTGGGAGACACATGATGAAAGTCACTGGGAATAATAAAGTTCTCTAGAATGATGGAAAATCTGTAGTATATTGGGAAATCTGCACACATATGCATAATAAATTACAGTAAGGCAACATCAAAGAGACTCAGAACTGTACCAAAATCATGTGTAAAGAGAATTAATCACCAAGAAAACTTGATAGAAGTATAAAGATTGATTCTGAGACCCTTCCAGTTGCTGTTTTTATTTCTTTTTAGAATTTCTTTTATAATTTATATAAAATTTCCTATACGAGTTGTATAAATCCTAAAGTTACTATTTGATGAGTTTTGATGGATACGGGCATATAAGCCTCACACACCTGTCGTAATAAAGAATATTTACATTACACTAGAAAATATCCTCATGTCCCTTCATTAAGCTATGCACCATCATGGAAGCAACTATCGTTGCAACATTTCCTTCAGGACAGATTAGTGTTTGATCTAGCACTTCAAACTAGTGGACATTTCCAGTATTATTTTTATCCTGCCTTGCGTCTTTAGCTTGGTATATGTCTCTGAGAATCACCAGTGCTGGTGTATATGTCCCTACTTCCTCTAATTGTACAAATAAATCACCAAGGTTTGCCAATTAGACCCATTCATTCAGGACCGAGAAAAGAGGTTCAAAAACTATGGAAATTTCAGTGTTAAAACCAGGAAATCCTCCAGGAAATAGAGAGGAGTTGGTTATCCTTCAAAGACATCCTTAAATGTCTTAATTGTTGTTGTTGTTAAGTGCCGTTGAGTCATAGGCTACTCATAGTGACCCTATGAATCATAGTCCCGGACACCTCCTGCATACCTTTCATCTTTTCTCCAGGTTCATAGGATTTCCAGAGGCAAGGTATTGTGGAAGTGGATGCCACTCCTGCTTCCAATATTGTTTAATCAGGGTGCTTCACCAAACACTGTCCATCATGGGTCACCATTCTCACATTTGACTCATCAGTGTCACAGTGTTCAGCTTCATAGCAACCATGAGTTACCTTTGTACAGCAAATGTAAATACCAGGGTTACAAGACCTAGAAGAATGTTTCACCAAGAACAATTAAAGACAGGCCTGAGTGCAGCCGAGTAGAGTCACCGACCTTTGGCTTGCGAACATGGCTTTCTGTCCGCTAGGCTAGGCTCTCTCTCTCTCTCTCTCTCCTGGTGGTGGTGGTGGTGTGTTAAGTGCCGTTGAGTTGCAGGCGATGCATAGCGACCCTATGAACAAAAGTCCTGGACATCTCCTGTATAACTTCCGTCGTTTGTCCAGGTTCATAGGTTTTCCAGAGGCAAGCTATTGTGGAAGTGGATGACACTCCTGCTTAAGTGTCTTAATTATGTACACTTAAAAACTAAACCACTTGCAAAATTTGTATTTGTTTTTATTTTTAAAACTGGGTTTGCAGACAACCCTCACAGGTTTCTTTAGAATTGTTGACAAATCAGTTGATGTGCATTTAATGGAAAAAAAGAGGTGCATCTGAGTGCCAGGAGTGAACCCTATGCTACCCTATCAGATCCTTTTGGCCAGAAAGGTGTTCTATCCTCAAGCTAGTATGTGTTGCTTGAACCTTATATTGTTCCCCTGCATGGATCTCCAGGCACTTGTCCTTAGATCCAGAAACAACCTCATGTGTAAGGTTTCTGCTCCAGTTCTTTCAAAATGCAGTATAGCCAATAAAAATTTGGGAGTACAAAGGTCCTGCCACTTTACTTCAGAAGGAATTAGCTCTTAATACCATTCACGTATTAGAATAGCTTGGGAGATAATCTGAGGATGGAATTCAACTGCAGTCCATCTTGGCTTAGCTTGTACTATAAACCTATCCTGCATTCCTCTGTTTTTAATGGTTTCTCCTTAAACACCATCATGAATCCTTTCTCTTAGGCAATGAACCCAACTTAAGACACACAGCTCCTATCTATTATTGTACATAGTTATGTGGAAGAAATATTACTCATCAAAACACTGGGTGAAAAATGTGTGACTATATTGCAGACCAAAGGTAAAGCATTTTAATAATTATTAATAATGAGACAGACAAGCCAGAATGAGATAGAACAGAGACCATAAAAAATAGGGGGCAGCAGTTTTCCACTGAAGACCCCCATTCCAGCTTCGCTGTATATTTATTGACAATTATCAGGAAGTAAATCACAAAGAGAATTCAATGCAAATGAAGCCAAGCTTTTTTTATTGAAAACCTTCCCCTTTACTTAGGAGGGAGGGGTCAGCAAATACTATGCAAGAATCAGGTAAACCTTTAAGGATTGCCTTGGCCTGAGGGTGAATTTCAGCTTGAAACTGAAATAGCAGCACTCGATTTATTATAAATATTGAGTATTGGCTTCCCATATAACTATACAGAAACTGTATAAATAGCAAAATATCGAAAAGATACAATATTTAAATTGTCAGTAAAATAATTAGAAATTGACCATGTTGTTGTTTTGTTGTTATGTGCCGTCGAGTCACTTGCGACTCATAGTGACCCTATGTACCACAGCCCTAAACTCCACTCTGTCCTGTGCCAATCGCACTGTCTCTGACACTCCTATCCCAATTATCCCAGTCACTGAATCAATCCACCTCATAGAGGGCCTTCCTCTCCTGTGCTGTCCCTCCACCCTGCCAATCATGATGTCCTTCTCTAAGGACCGGTCTCTCCTCACAACATGTCCAAAGTATGTTAGACGGAGCCTCAGAATCCTTGCCTCCAAGGAGCCACCCGGTTTAACCCTTTCCAAGACAAATCTGTTTGTTTTCCTAGCAGTCCATGGTATTCTCAATACTCTTCTCCAGCACCACAGCTCAAAGGCATCAATTCTCCTTCTTTCCTCCTTGGTCATTGTCCAACTCTCTGATGTGTAACAAATGATTGCGAAGACCATAGCCTGTATCAGACGCACCTTAGTCTCCAGAGAGACACCATTGCTCTTCAGTACTTCGGAGAGGTCCGTAACAGCAAACTTTCCCATGGCAATGCGCCTCTTAATATTCTGGCTGCTGGTGCCAAGACGGTTGACTATGGAGCCAAGCAAACTAAAGCTGTGTACAATCTCAATCTCTTCACCATCCATCCTGATGCTGCCAATAGGTCCAGTGGTGAGAATCTTTGTCTTCTTGACATTGACCCTCAATCCATATTGTAGGCTGCAGTTCTTGACACTCTGCAGCAGGCACATCAGGTCCTCTTCAGTTTCAGCAAGCACGGTTGTGTCATCCGATAACGCCCTCCCACCTTCCCAGGTAATCGAAGACGCAAAAACTGCGCGACATTGGTTCAGGCAGGCCGCTCAGAGGAGGGAATAGGCATCAGACTAGCTGAAAGGTGGGCAGCTTAGAGGTCAGTCTCAGACCCCTATCATCTCCCAAGGTAATCGTAGACGCAAAAACCACGCGACATTCGTTCCACCAGACCACTCAGCGGAGGGGTTAGGCATCCGACTAGCTGAAAGCTGGGCAGCTTAGAAGCCAGTCTCGGACGCCTGCCATCTCCCCAGGTAATCAAAGATGCAAAACCCGTGCCACATTCGTTCTGGCAGGCCGCTCAGAGGAGGGGTTAGGCATCCGAATAGTTTGAAAGCTGGGCAGCTTAGAGGCCAGTCTCAGAGCCCGCCCATCTCCCCAGGTAATTGAAGATGCAAAAATCGCAGGACATTCGTTCTGGGAGGCCGCTCAGAAGAGGGGTTAGGCATCACACTAGCTGAAACCTGGCAGCTTACAGGCCAGTCTCAGACCCCTGCCATCTCCCCAAGTAATCGAAGACGCAAAAACCACAGGACATTCGTTATGGCAGGCCGCTCAGAGGAGGGGTTAGGCATTGGACCAGCGGAAAGTTGGGCAGCTTAGAGGCCAGTCTCAGAACCCTGCCATCTCCCCAGGTAATCGAAGATGGAAAAAACGTGCGGCATTCTTTCCGGCAGGCCGCTCAGAGGAGGGATTAGGCATCCGACTAGCTGAAAGCTGGGCAGCTTAGAGGCCAGTCTCAGACCCCTGCCATCTCACCAGGTAATCGAAGATGCAAAAACCACTCGAATTTCGTTCCATCAGGCCACTCAGCGGAGGGGTTAGGCATTCGAAGAGCTGAAAACTGGGGAGCTTAGAAGCCCCTTTCAGACCCCTGCTTTCTCCCCAGGTAATCGAAGACGCAAAAAACGTGCGACACTCCTTCCGGCAGGCCACTCGGAGGTGGGGTTAGGCAACCGACTAGCTGAAAGCTGGGCAGCTTCGATGCCAGTCTCAGACCCCTCCCATCTCCCAGGGTAATGGAAGACGCAAAAACCGCATGATATTCGTTGCCGCAGGCCGCTCACAAGAGGTGTTAGGCATCCGACTAGCTGAATGCTGGGCAACTTAGGGGCCAATCTCAGACCCCTCGCATTTTCCCAGGTATTCAAAGACTCAATACCCGTGCCACATTCATTCCGGCAGGCCGCTCCGAGGAGGGGTTAGGCATCCGACTGACTAGCTGAAAGCTGGGCAGCTTTGAGGCCAGTCTCAGAACCCTGCCATCTCCCCAGGTAATCGAAGACGCAAAAACCGGGCGACATTCGTTCCAGAAGGCCGCACAGAGGAGGGTTAGGCATCTGACTAGATGAAAGTTGGGCAGCGTAGAGGCCAGTCTCAGACACCGCCATCTCCCCAGTTAATTGAAGAAGCAAAAAACGCGCGACACTCCTTCCAGCAGGCCTCTGAGAGGAGGGGTTAGGCAACCGAGTAGCTGAAAGCTGGGCAGCTTAGAGGCCACTCTCAGACCCCTCCCATATCCCCAGGTAATCGAAGATGCAAAAACTGCGCGACATTCGTTCCAGCAGGCCGAATCCATCTAACATCAGCTACAATATTCCTAGTACCACGACCCTTTCTAAACCCAGCCTGGACTTCTGTCAGTTCTCTGCTGATGTACTGTTCCAGTCGTTTTTGGATAATCTTCAGTAGAATCTTGCTTGCATGTGAAATCAATGACACTGTTCTGTAGTTCCC
>NW_006400382.1:28493-30369 GCF_000299155.1 Elephantulus edwardii | reverse complement strand
TTCAGAGTTTCTTCTGACATCCATTTTGGTCTTTTCTTCCTCTTCTGTCTTTGTAATGACCGCCTGCACTCACTCTTCCTGGATGATACATTTAACATCCTCCCACAACTCATCTGGTCTTTGCTCATTCGTGTTCAAGACCTCAAACCTGTTCCTGAGATGATTCTGAAATTCAGGTGATATGAAATTAAAGTCATATATATTTTGGCTCCTGTTGATTCAGTTTAATTTTCCTCAGCTTCAGCTTGAACTTGCATATGAGTAGTTGGTGGTCTCTTCCACAATCAGCTCCTGGCCTAGTTTTTATAGCAGATATTGAGCTTCTCCAGCGGTTTTTTCCACAGATGTAGTCCATCTGATTCCTATGCATACCATCAGGTGAAATCCATGTGTATAATCTACGTTTATGTCTCTTAGGAAACGTATTTGCAATGAATACGTCATTGTGCAAAATTCAATCATTCTATCTCCAGCTTCATTTCTGTCACCAAGTTCATGTTTTCCAACTACTGATTCTTCTTTCCTGTTGGGAGGGGTGGGTGGGGAGAAAAGTGCGGCAAAGAGTGAATGGAAATCCATAACCTCTGTAAATGTCTATTAAAATTAATAGAAAAGGGGGAAAAGTGTTGTGTGAGTATAGTTTTTCAAAATATCCCCTTGTTAACCTTTTATATTTTAGTTGGTTCTATTGTGACATTGCCTGTTTCATCCCTTATTTGGGTTATTTGTGTCTTTTCCTTCTTTACTTTTGTTAGTTTTGCTAGTGGTTTGTCTATGTCATTGCACTTTTCAAAGAACCAACTCCTTGTTTTGATGATGGTTTCAATTGTTTTTCTGTTTTCTACTTAATTTATTTTTGACCAAATTTTTATAATTTTAGGGTTTTTAGAAGGTGTTGGGATTTCTACTTTCCCCTCTTTTTTAATTAACTTTAATAGACATTTACAGAGGTTATGGATTTCCATTCATTCTTTGCCGCACTTTTCTCCCCACCCAACCCTCCCCACAAATTTGCTCCCCTCTCTGAAAAGAAAATGGGAAAAAAAATTCCTTCATTAGTATACAATTCCCCCATCACTTCACCCCCACACTCCCCACCCCGAGGACACTTCTCTATGCAACCTTAATTCTGGATTCCTGTGCTATCCATAATACTCAATCATATATCACCTCTAATCTGTTCTTTCCCTCATATGTTTCAATACAATATACGTAATTTATCCAGTTTTTTCTGTCACACCCCAACCTTGATGTCAGACCCATTCTCCAACCGTGGCACCATGCAGTATTTGTCCCTTTGTGACTGAGATATTTCACTGAGCATAATAGAAGGTGTTGGGATTTCTTGTTGTCCTTCTTCAGTTTGTTGAAATGATGGGTTAGACTGTTAGTGGTGATTTTTCCTATCTTTTAATGTGTTTGCTTATTGCTGTAAATTGACCTCAGATTACTGCTTTGGCTGTTTCCCAGAGGTTTTGGTAAGGGGTGTTTTCATTGATATTTGTTTCAAGAAACTTTTTTATTTCATTTTTTATTTTTTTCTGGTTCCAACTCGTATTCAACAAAGTCTTTTTTAGCTTCCAAATTTATGGTTCGTTCTTCATCCTCTTATTAATTTCTAAATTTGTAGCATTGTGGTCTGAGAAGATACTTTTTTTATTATTTTTTAAAATTTTATTATTTTTGTGTGAGTGTAGCGTCAAATCAGATCTGACTGGTAGAGGAGGAGATTGTCGCTCCTTTTCCCGGCAGAGCATCTGGTGGATTCGAACCGTGCGCCTCTAGGATTGTAGTTCCAGCTCCTTGCCACTAGGCCACCAGAGCTCCTGAGAAGATACTTTTCATTATTTCTATGCCTTTGTATTTATTGATGCTT
>NW_006400382.1:26197-26865 GCF_000299155.1 Elephantulus edwardii | reverse complement strand
TTTTTATTCTTTTGGTAATCTCTTCCAAAGTTAACCACTTCCTTTTTGTGGTGATGAGATGTGTTAAGGGTCCACTTCGAATGTTAGCACTGCTGCAAATTCCTCAGAATTAAGATTTGATTCTTGTGGCTATATTCCAGTGCCAGAAGTTGCTTAGCTGAAGTCATCTGAACACAGCCTCTGACTTTATGATCTACAACCGGGCTCAGGCTGTTCCAGGAACAAGAGAATAAAGTTAAATATATTCAGTTAGGTTTTTGAGATTGTTCACAGCTTCAGTTTGCTCGGCTCCACAGTCAATACTCTTGGCACCAGCAGTCAGGAAATCAAAAAGCATATTGTGATGGGAAAGTCTGCTGTTAGGGACCTCTCTAAAGTACTCAGGAAGAACGGTGTCTCTCTGGAGACTAAGGTGCGCCAGATACAGGCCATGGTATTTGCAATCGCTGGTTATGCATCAGAGAGTTGGACAATGACTAGGGAGGACAGAAGGAGAGTGGATGAATGCTTTTGAGCTGTGGTGCTGGAGAAGAGTACTGAATGTACCATGGACTGCCAAGAGAACAAACAGATTCATCCTTGGAGAGGATTAAACCAGGCTCAAAACCGGGCCAGAGAGGGAGGGAATAGGCGTCACTGGGCAAGGTCACCTCGGATAACAGCAAAAG
>NW_006400382.1:0-619 GCF_000299155.1 Elephantulus edwardii | reverse complement strand
TTTCCTTTTTACAAATTCTCCACCTTCTCCAGAAACACAGTGTTGCCTAGAATAGAGAAAAAGTACTTGTAAGTCTACACATCTTCTGGTTTCTCGCGCCACAACAAAGGATCCTCCCAAATGTACCTGATCATCACTTTTTGATTTTCTAATTTGCAACGAACTTCGGGAAGTGCTGTTTGAACAGAAACACACATGCAAAGAAATTAGTGATTCCTTGTCAATTTCCATACTCCTTATTATGCATATCTACAATCTTAGCAGTAGTCAAAGTTTATCCTCACCTGTCATCACAAGTAGCAAAATAGTTACATACTTGGTGTTTAAGAATAACTGCACACAACAAAATATAATGTAAAGAATGTATAAAATGCAATGTATATGCATGAAACACAATGTATATGAATGATAAAGCTATTAATAAAAAACGGAAACAAAAAAAGAATAACTGCATGCATCTCGGAGCCTGTGGACAGTGTGCTTCACTTGGCCTGCAGTCAGGCCGTGAATTAACGGAGCACCACGTCTGACTGGGGCCCTTCCTTCTCACTGGGCACCATTGCCTGGCACACTCCATGGTCACATTTGGAACAGTGTGCCCTTTGCAGAGAACATCAAC
>NW_006400381.1:85271-91519 GCF_000299155.1 Elephantulus edwardii | reverse complement strand
CCCCCATGGATACAGCACTGTCCAAGATTAGTCTGGACTGTGTTACAAATGGTCTGTCCAATCCCGGCTGATGAAAAATGTCAATTTTGCCATCATGTTGTTGAACACTATTAATTAGCAATGTCAATACATGGTCTCTATTGAAATGACCCACCTGGTGTGTGATCTGGGACAAACTGAGTGTGGCATCTGGGTTCGATTCAATGCTCGTGATTGAGGAATAATTTTTCTACCATAGACGCTGTCTTGACAAAAGGTCACAGACTTCTTGGACCTTAGAAAATTAGGATTGGTAGTAATAGACAATCGAATTTTGCTAACAAGTGCTAAATGGAAAGCCTGTATGTTGAATAACAATTCTGGAGGGTAGTTTAGAGCCATCCATACTGTAGTCTTTCAAGTACCCATTCCAGGGGAAAATTTCCCATTACCTGGGAGGGTGGGATACAGCCACACATGCCTCTGAACCCCAACTGAAATTTGCTTTTAAAAGGTCAAAGGAAAATCTTGTCAAGGGTTTACATTTCAGTGCACAGTTTTAAAACCATTCAGAAGAACTATGCTATTCCTGCCACTTCTGTCATCTTGGGTCTTACGCTTCCTTGAGCTTTTCCTTTTTATTAAAAAAACAACAACAAACAAACAACAAGGAGGTATTTCCTTCTGATAAATGTGTGACTATTTTTGTTGTCAAAGGGCTGCCATTCAAGTAGAAAATTTAAAACCTACACTCTTCATTCATATGATACTGTGTTTACTCAAATTGAGGTCCAGATGGTGTGGGTTTTTTTTTTTTTAATAAATAAATCAAAAGAACAGGCTGCTGGAAAGGTAAACCTTTAAAGTGTTTTAGTACACACTGAATTTGCTATAGTCATTTTTTAAAGTTACTACGCTTGAGGGTGGAAAGATCTTTGACATTACTTTGTCTCAACACCTCACCTTTCTCAAGTTGCTTCTTCCTATTCATGTACTATTTCAGTTTTATTCCATTATTCATGATACCCTATCACGGTTTTGTAGTTTTATTTGGGGAAGGGAGCAAGGTCGCCAAAACCCCACATTTTGCACAAATCATCAGCTGTGACGTCTACAGTGTACTGCCAATATGTTCGTCAAGTTGTGACATGATACTTTGGTTGGTTGTTTCCAAGTTTCCCTTTCCTTCTGAGAATAAACGGACAGCTGAGTGTCAGAGATGAGGAAGTCACAGGCTAGAACAGGGTGCACATTTATTTTTCCATGGGGTCGTGATGCTCTTGACTCAACAACACCAAACAATAAACCACCACCAGCAGCTTCTCTAGTGCTTGGACTCCAACTTCTTCTTTTTGGAAAACAAATGCACCGTCTTGTGTGCTCTTTGCAGCCTGGAAGGCTGTTTTTAGACGGTTTGCAGAAGGCAGGCAGATGATGAGGGAGACAGGTTTGTTTAGGAGTTAGGGATGGAGTAATCTTCTTCTTCTTCTCCTTCCTCCTCCTCTTCCTTTTCTTTTCCTTTCTTTCTCTTTCTTCTCCTCCTCCTCCTTTTTCTCTTCTTCTTGGAGTATCTTATCCAAGAGGTTTTGACCGTGTGCATCACACGACCAAAGGCATGCCTGTAGCGTTTTATTGGTTTTTAAAACTTTTTGCGTGGAGAGAATGAATAGGGAATGGAGGAATTAAAAAGGGAGGAACGTGGTTATTTAGAAAACTCTCGAACCCATGTCTGGCTGAATGGGGTGACTCATTTTTGAGGTTTGACGCTTTAGTGGGTACAAGGTTGCAATGACAATTGTAAGCTATTTGGTTTGCCAGCGTCAAGGCCTCTGACGGCAGAGACAGAGAGGCATTCTCCTCCTGGTTGCTGTATATGATCGAGTTGGATCTGACCCACAGCTGACCATCCAGCAGGTTTTCAGAGGCAGTTTGCGGAGATTGTGCGGATGCAAAGCCTCTCCTTGGGCCAGGAGGCAGTTGTCAGAACAGAGCAAGGAAAGACTGCATGGTTCCAAACTGAGAAGAGCATACACCAGGGATGCATCCTGTCTCCATACCTTTTTAATCTCTATGCAGAACAGATTATCCGGGAGGCTGGGCTCTAGGAGGAGAAATGTGGTGTCAGGATTGGAGAAAAACTCATCAATAATCTGCATAATGCAGATGACACAACCCTGCTTGCTGAAACTGAAGAGGACCTCATGCACTTGCTGCAGAAAGTCAAGGACTGCAGCCTACAATATGGAACGTGGCTCGATGTCAAGAAGACAAAGATTCACCCTGTCTTAACTGTGTCCTGTTCAAGGCTGCCAAGGTCTTCGATGGACCTTCAAAGAAAATGCAGCTTCGTGACGATAACATTCTCCATGTCCTTTCTCTCTTTTTAACAGATTTTAATAAACGTTTCCATTTCCTGACTCGTTGATAGAGAGATTTCCTTCTATTTGATATTCCTTGATATTCCCTTCTATTTGGATCTTCTTTCTCCTTTGCTGTGTCTCTGATTGCACACTGTCAATGTCTTCAAACTTACAGCAGCCCCCGGCAGACGGGGAAAGATCACGCGTTGCCTTGAAGGAGTGAATTGTCCCTGAGATTTTTGCACGCACGGGTTTGAATTGCACAAGCCTTTCACCCTCCAGCCTTCAAGGACAGAGTTACTGGTGGTGGCTAAGGAGATGTTTAAGATTCTCAGCCCCCCCGTTTCTGTTCTGTCCATTTTTCTAAGCTGTAAATCTTGATAGATCTGCTAACAAATTCGGGCTGCCCACTTGGCTGGCACGTTGAGCTGTTTAGAGATGTCACGTGTTACTGTCGGCTTTGGGAGAAGCTGGGACACGTCCAGTGTTCATGTGCCCACCTCTTTCCCACTGGGTATGACATACAGGATGTGGTACGGCCAGCAACTTGTCTGGACAACACTCCCACTGTCTATAACGTGCACATCCACTGGACGTGGCCTTGATGTGGGACGAAACAGCAATTTGCATTCTGTGTGTCAATTCTTGACTGTCATTCCCTCCTGGGCTGGTGTCTTAGGAGAACTGAATTTCTCTTAATAGGTTAAAAACACCCATTTTTGGAACGCATGCCTGCCTGGCTCCTAACTGAAGGCTCTGTGTGTCTGGCAGGTGGTGGGGTTTGGTGACACTCAGGAGATTTTGGGTTTCCACGCTGCACCCTTTGTAAAAACCCAAGTTGAAATGTCCTGATTACGGGGTAAGGGGAGTGGTGGTGGGGGTGGGGGTGGTGCGGTGTGTATTTGCACACTGACTATTTTGAAGACACACATTTCCTCACGGACACCAGACCCTGTCCCGTCCCCTCTCCCCTCTTCGCTGTTCTCAGACGGAGCAAAAGATGCGTGAATTTCCTTGCTCACAACCATAAAAAGACAAAAAAGCACATGGTTTCAGTGAAAACGACAGGGCCGTTTTATTGGAGACGTCCAAATGAAGCCCTGGGGACAGGAGATCGTTGTCGATTCCACTGCAAAACCCATCAAGGCAGATCACCAGCGTCCAACCGTGAAGACCAAGCGGTCAGTCCTCCTCACTTTGTAAAGTCCTGCAGCTCAAAATGACCCCCTTGTCCCTTATCCTGGAGCGAGTCTTGCTTTGCGGATGACTGGCGATGTTGGCTCTGCACACACCAGGTGTTAAAAACTGCTGGTTTGACCTGACTGTGTGAGGGGGGGAAAAAAAGAGGCCCAGAGAGCAAGGTCACAGCTCTGTCCTTCTGCACGACTGACACGTCAGGCATCTGTCCAGGCAGCCGTCCACGGGATGCGAGGCCTCGAGAAAGCCCGGCTCACATGCTTTCCATGCGGAAGGGCTTAGTGTGAACCGTGATGTGGGTCAGGACGGTGGATTCACCCCAGAAGCTTCACAGGATGCTTTCTGAAGCATGGATGCATCCTTGTCCAGCTTGGATGGGGCCTTGTCCAGCTTGGCTGGGTCTCTGTGCACCGTGGATGGACGCGTGCTTCCGTTGTAACTGGGCCTCCTGCGGGTTCTCAGAGGCGGTTCATGGTGAAGGAGGAGATGGTCCTTCTGTCTCCCGGGCGGCTGAGAGTGCAATGCAAGTGCTGTCTCTCTGGGTGACTTTGCAGTGGTCCAGGGAGGAGGGAGGGACACTCAGGTGGACAGTAGCCACCAAGGAGCCTGGCTTGGAGCGCTCAGGACCCTGGACGATACCTGGGTCCCCACTGTGCTTGGTCCTGGTCTGCTGGGTGTCCCGGTGGGTCCTGGCATGGGCGGCCAGCGTGGAGGCCCGCGTGAAGGCCTTGGCGCAAGCCGGACACGGGTAGAGCTTCTCGCCGGAGTGCGTGCGCACGTGCCTGGTGAAGGGGGAGAAGTCGGTGAAGGCCTTTCCGCAGTGTGGACAGGCGTAGGGCCTGTGTCCGGTGTGCGTGCGCACGTGGGTGCTGAGGGCCGAGTTGTGGGTGAAGGCCTTTCCGCAGTGCCCGCAGGCGTAGGGCCTCTCTCCGGTGTGCGTGCGGCGGTGGATGGTGAGGGCGGACGCGTGGCTGAAGCTTTTCCCACAGTCGGGGCAGGCGTAAGGCCGCTCGCCGGTGTGGACGCGCGTGTGCCGGGTGAGGGTGGACAGGTCGGTGAAGGCGCGGCCGCAGTCGGGACAGGCGTAGGGCTTCTCGCCGGTGTGCGTGCGCAGGTGCTTGGTGAGCGGCGAGGCGTGGCTGAAGGTTTTCCCACACTCGCGGCAGGCGTAGGGCCGCTCGCCGGTGTGCGTGCGCACGTGGATGGTGAGCGTGGACGGGCGGCTGAAGGCGCGTCCGCACTGGCGGCAGGCGTAGGGCCGCTCGCCGGTGTGCGAGCGCACGTGCGTGGTGAGCTCGGCGTGGTCGGAGAAGCCGCGGGCGCACACGTGGCAGCGGTAGGGCCTCTCGCCGGTGTGTGAGCGCACGTGCTTGGTGAGGTGCGAGGCGTGCACAAAGGCCCGGCCGCAGTCCTGGCAGCGGAAGGGACGCTCGCCACTGTGGCTGCGCATGTGCACCAGCAGGTGAGAGGAGAACCTGAAGCCTTTCCCACACTGCTTGCACAAAAACCGTGGAATCGCCGTGGCGGGGCCGCTCCGGATGGACGGAGCAGGACGAGGCTGCCCGCTGGACACACAGTCGTCTTGACCTTCTCCGCCCTGAGCTTCCGCAGGACGGGGACAGTGCAACGCCTCGCCCAGACCCTCTGCTCCGACCACACGGCCATCCGACGGCGCCTTGCGGAAATGCAGGGGAGAGCTGTCAGGACACTCGCGGCCTCTCTCGGGCAAACACAAAGAGGACAAACTGGACAAATGTCCCCCACGCAGCCCACATGCACAGCAGGCCTCCTCTGTGCACGGCGTCCCCAAGGCCTCGAGGTCTAACGTGCCACGTGCAGGATGGTGATTCTTTCCATGAAGAGGGGTTTGCTGTGGGCATTCACAGGCCTCTCCACCGTCCAGGCACCTGCTGCACGTGGTGCGGTTGGAACAAGAGACCTGCATTTTGCTCAGAGGTGGAATCTGGTTGCAGTTTCTCCCCCAGGGATCCCCTTCCAAACGGTCACCGACATTCCCTCCTGTGTGACTCCTGCAATTGAATGAACAGGACACGAAATAAACAGCACATGAAATGGACAGGACACGGAATAAACAGGACAATAAATGAATAAGACACCAAATAAACAGGACACTAAATGAACAGGACACTAAATGAATAAGACACCAAATAAACAGGACACTAAATGAATAAGACACCAAATAAACAGGACACTAAATGAACAGGACACGAAATAAACAGGCCATGAAATAAACAGGACAAGAAATAAACAGGACATGAAATGAAAAGGGCACAAAGTGAACAGGACACGAAACGAAAGGGACATGCACGCTGGAAAGGAATTTCTCTGTCTCCATCCAAACCACACGGAAGACAAGTCAATTAAACACTATTCTGTAGGACATGTTTAATCAACGAGTAGAAATAGCACCTTTTTTAAATTCAACGAGTAGAAATAGTAGCATTTTATTTTTTAATCAACCAGTAGAAATAGTAACCATTTTCACATTTCACGTAGATGTATGTGTGTAGAATGACAGATGTTTGTGGAAATCTCTGCCCTGGTTAGATGACGCAGCGTGAAAAAGGTTACTCGGGCTTTCACTTTTTATATTAAAAATGAGGGCAATGGAGACAAGACAGGGACTGCCTCAGAGCCCAGGAGACATTACAAGGCGGGTTTCTTGCAACAATGAAGGACTCAAAACCCTAG
>NW_006400381.1:83408-85089 GCF_000299155.1 Elephantulus edwardii | reverse complement strand
TTTTATTTATTTATTCCATTATTTACTTTTTTAATTTTTTTTCTTTTTAAAAGAGAAGTCTGGTTTCTATGGTGCAGAAGGACATGCATCCAAAATGACTGATCTTCTTGGACGGTCCAGAGCCGATAGCCTCCAACTGGGATTAAAAAAGGCTGCAGGAAAGATTCCAGGTCTTATTTGACCCTTGTACACCCCTTTTTGTCTTTGACGACCTCTGAACCATTATAGAGCCCACTTCAAAAAAGCTGGGGAAAATACCAAAACCACAGCAAATAGGCATTTTTATTTTCAGATGAATTGATACTTACCTCCTCTCGTCCACTGGAGGTGCAGGTTCCGTGTGACTGCCTGGCCATCTGGAGATCTCTCCGGACGTGGATAACAAGATGTTGAAATGCCTTCTGAGCTCCGTCAGGACAGACTGACGGGGTAACTTGTGCTGGCCCTCCATCTTCTGCCTGATGGCTGCTTTCATAAAATGAAATAGAAAAAAAACGTTTCTTAAGAAACACTGCAGATGACACAAGTGCACTGAATTAGGTGGGAGACGTAGAAAGATGCCGTGTCAAGTTCACAGAAAAAGCTCAAAGTGGGCAAGGGATTGCATGCACAGGATGGCGAAAACAGATCAAGGAAAAACTCTGGGAGGTATAAAGTGTGTCCGTCCTCAACTACCCCCCACAAAAAAGGCCAGAAGATGGCATACAAGGCCATTCTTTATATACACAGCCAGATACGGCACCAGGTCCAAAAATCAGGAATTTTCTCACTGGCCTAAAATGACATGGAAACCAGTAATGACAGCTACATGCTGACAGATTAAAAAAAAATACATACATACATACATACATACATACATACATACATATATATAATGCCTTTAAATTACAAAAGAATTGAAGCTTTTCTTTAAGATCCATTGCAAAGATGGGCTTTGTGACACAAAGATTCAAGAACCACGTCTGTTTCATCCCTCCATCGAAACACAAATAAGAGAACTGCGTTGAGGGACGCAATAATTTTGTGCATGAGATACAGACGACGGCGTGTATTAAACACAATAGGAATGAGGGAAACTGGGAGACACAGTGTATCTGAACTTTGGAGGCAAACCAATAAGAAATTAAAATGAAAAATAAAAGACCTCATCTGTAAATTGTGAATAATACACACTGGGTTGTTGCCATCAGTAAGAGGGAGAAAAATTTTTATAAACACTAATCAGCGTAAGGTATTATTAATTAACTAGAGCTGATTTTCATTGGTAAAAAATAATAAAATAAATAAAAGACCTTCCAATAGAGATTATGCAATCCATACCGACAGAGTCTAGGAGACGCATATTTTCCACCATCACGTCCACGTAGAGTTGTTTCTGAGTGAGGTCCAGCAACGTCCATTCTTCCTGGCTAAAGACCACCAGCACATCCTCGGTGATCACCGGTTCCTGAGAGTACCGGACACAGGCTGGGTCAGCAAGGTATCGGGTACATATGGACAAGAAAAGAGGGGGAGGCTCGCATCCCAGAGATTTCACACAAGGTTGTATGTTTGGCCAAGTTCTTGGGACTCTAGGATTGAAACTATGCTGTTGGTTGGGGTTTTTATTTTTGGTGCCGAAACCCGGGAAAGAACCACGCTGGGTTTTGGTTTTTTTAAAAAAAGATATAAATATATATAT
>NW_006400381.1:81196-82343 GCF_000299155.1 Elephantulus edwardii | reverse complement strand
TAATATTGCATGAGTTCCTTGTTTTTCAGTGCAGCGTAGTATTCCATTGTGTGACTAGACCACAGCTTCTCTAGCCATGCGTTTGTGGATGAACAGTTAGGTTCTTTCCAGCTCCTTGCTATTGTGAACAGAGCTGCGATAAACATGGGTGTGCATCTATCTGCTTGCATGTCAGTTATGGTCTCTCTGGGGTATATTCCCAGTAGTGGAATCGCTGGGTCAAATGGGATCTCTATTTGCGACTTTTTGAGAAAACACCACACTGCCTTCCCCAGTGGTTGCACCACTTTACACTCCCACCCGCAGTGAATAAGGGTTACAGTTTCTACATACCGTCACCAGCATTTGTTGTTTGCTGCTCTGTTAAATTTTGCTATTCTGACTGGAGTGAGATGATATGGCCCAGATACTTAAAAGTGGGGCCTGAGGTATTACTTTTTAATGCATTGCTACCATATTTTGGAGGAACATTCTTCTAAGTCATACAGCAGCCTGGCTAATTAGCTGTGCTGAGGTCACCTGGGTTTGCTGTGAGCCTGAACCTTGTGCCATTGGGGGTCTCAAATGCCATAATGCAACAACTGTACCACAGGTGTGGCCAACACCACAATGTCTACCCATGGTGGGCAGTGTGTGGTGGAGCTCACAGATTGATTCAGGGTTGGAAGTAGGAGTGGCATCCACGTCCTAAAGCAAACGACTCTGGAAACTCGATGAACTTGGAGAAACGACAATAGACTTCAGGCCTTTTGTTGATAGACATATAGACACACAGACAGGGGGGGGGGAGAGAGGTCAGACAGGATAGATAGATATCTATCAACAGAGAGAGAGACAGACAGACAGACAAATAGACAAATAGACAGATAGGTAGACAGGATAGATAGGTAGACAGGATAGATAGATAGATAGATAGATAGATAGATAGATAGATAGATAGATAGACAGACAGACAGGATAGATAGAAAGAGAAAGATAGATAGATAGATAGATAGATAGATAGATAGATAGATAGACAGACAGATAGGTAGACAGACAGGATAGACAGATAGATAGATAGACAGGATAGATAGATAGACAGACAGACATATAGACAGACAGGATAGATAGATAGATAGATAGATAGATAGATAGATAGATAGATAGA
>NW_006400381.1:75106-80776 GCF_000299155.1 Elephantulus edwardii | reverse complement strand
GATAGACAGACAGACAGATAAGCCTTTTCTTACCTTTTTATAACAGTGCTGTTCTCCTAGGCCTTTTTTTATAAACATGCACCAGTTATTTTTTAATTTATAATTGCCTGTTTTCTTTCCCCAGTCCCCTGCCGTGCACCCCTTGTTCCAGATTCCTGTCTTACTCATAATATCTAATTCTATCTTCCTTTCAGCCAGTCCTCCCCCTCATCTGATGCAACGCAGTGTGAATTTTCTATCCACACGTTTCACATTCTCTCCCCACCGCCTCCTGCAGAGTCAAGCCTGTTGCAGAACAGAAAGGTTCTGCAGGTTTTGTCCTGTCGTGACTGAGATATCTCACTCCGCATCATGGCCTCCTCCAGGCTCCCTTGGGTTCTGCCATGGTTTACAAGTTTGTTTTTTTCAGTGCTGCATAGTATTCCACTGTGTGAACGTACCACAGATTTTATTTCCATTCGTTTGTTGTTTTCTGAGGGTTTTAAAAAATAATTTTAATGAACATTTACAGAGATTTTGGGTTTCCATTCATTCATTGTTTCAGTGTGGCTTGTTGGTTGCTTTTTTTTTTTATAAAAAAGAACAAGCTTTATTGACTGCAACTTCCCTTCTAACCAGCCCTGATTTAAACCACAAAGTAAATATAATCGTTGATAACAGTATGAGTCAAAGGACAAGAAGAAGAAATTGACTATGACCTGTCAAAGCCGTTCTAAATGCACTGAAAATATTTTATATCTAATAAAGATATAAAATATTATATAAATATTTTGAAAATCCCTTTTTGAAAGGAGAACCCTTAGCTTAAAAGCTTAATTTCTGCAGGACGGGAAATAGATTCCCTATTCCTTTTCCAAAAACACTCCTTGAAAATGTGCCTTCAGATGATCAGAGGAGGAAATGCTTTTAGGAAAGGCCATTTCACCAGCAGTGAATCAAGAATTCTCAGCTGTGCTAAAACCTCACCAGCATTTGTTGTCTGCAGCCCGTGCTCAAGGTTGCAACTGCTGCTGGGAGGAGATGCCAGCTGGTACTTGGCTTGGAGAACAGTCCTTTAGAAAAAACATTTTTATTAACTTTGCATCATTTTTAATGTGTGAGCAGCGTTCCCCGAAAGCATCTCTTTAAGGGGTGGATAAGACTCCGTCAGATGACTGCCACTGAGTTTATTTCAACATTTGTACACAGAACCCTGGCTCTTGGAGGAACCAGCCCACCGGCACCTTGGAAATCTGCTCGTTTCTTTCTTGTCTGCATTTCAATCCGGAATAAGCGGTGCCTTGCAGAGTGAACTAGGGGAGGGCCAGGGAGGAAAAGTGTTTAACCATGAACACAGTTTGTGTGTATGTGTGTTTTTAAAAGAAAGTGAATTAGAAGAAAGAGGAAAATGTGCCACAATTGAACGAATGAAAACCCAACTTCTCTGTCCACATTCCTTAAAATCAAAATGAAAATATGTTTAAAAAAAAAAAAACACCTGTTTTCCACCTACAGTATTGACCAGAAAAGTGAGTGCTTCTTAAGAAAGAAGCAGAGAAGAAATAAATAAACAAACCCTAAAATCAAGTGTCAACGAACCTTTCTGAGCATCCAAGTCATGCCTCCGAAAGTCACCACTGCAGCCAGAACTGACAGTGGGGAGAAAATCGTGTGTGGAAACCTCTCTGGTCAAGAAGAACAATCCTAAACTCTTTTAAAAGGAAAAAAGAGAGTGATTTGAACGGACTTTCAAAGAAAGCACACCCAGCGGACTAAGAAGAGTGTTTTCCATTCATAGGATTTGATCATCTCCAGCCGTTTTTCTTCTTATCCTTGATTTCAGGGGAATAACAAAAGAGAAAGGGGGGGAGCTTTGAAAATAGGCCCTGAATTATAGCCAAATGGCTTTCCAAGAGAAAAAATAAGAAGAGTCAGAGGTCATGAAGGAAAACGTGAAAGGTGCATTGAAGGTACTGGCCAAAAGGCCCCAAATGAATGCAAAGCCAAAGTCTCCAGAAACTTCCATCAGAAATAGTAATAATAACATTGATGATGATGATAATAATACTACCCAGGAATCACCAGGAAACCATCTGACAGATAATAATAATAATAATAATAATAATAATAATAATAATAATATACCCCAGGAATCACTGGGAAATCACTTGAAAGGTAATAGTAATAATAATAATAATAAATCCTCAGGAATCACTGGGAAATCACCTGACAGATAATAATAATAATAATAACAACAACAACCCCGGGAATCACTGGGACATCACCTGACAGATGACAATAATAATACTAATAATGCCCCAGGAATTACTGAGAAACCACCTGAAATATTATAATAATAATAGTAATAATAATACTAATAATGCCCCAGGAATCACTGGGAAACCACCACACAGATAATAATAATAATAGTAATAATAATGCCCCAGGAATCAGTGGGAACCCACCTGACACATGATAATAATAATAATAAAATAATGATGATGATGGTTGGGCCAGGCATCCCTGGGAAAGCACGTGACAGATTTGCAATGGCAGACAGGAACCCTGGACAGATTCACAGGTCCATGGCAGCCAACCTGGAGGCCAGCGGCCTCCTTGGAAGAGGTGTGCACTTGTGTGTGGTCCGCAGAAAGGTGACCCCACAGAACGTGGAAATGATGCAATCACCGCATTGCTATGAGCTGCAAATAAACCATTCCCTAAGATCACACTCCCATGGCGAGCACGTGGACCAGAGCCTTGCCCCAAGAGCCAGTGCTTCAGGAGAGGTCGCAGCACCATCTCACTGCTGTTTGTCACCTGGATGCTGGCAGAAGAAGCCCAGAAGCACGTGTGCTGTTTCTCTTGACGATGCAAACGCATTTGAGGGTGTCCTTCACGTGAAATGATGGTGAACGTGGAGAAGGAAGGATATCCCAGCATACCGAATGCTTGCAAAGACTATAGCCTTCAATATGGATCATGTCTCCACACCAAGAAAACAAAAATCCTCAACAGTGCACCCAGAGGAAAGAGAAACAGATTAAACCAAAAATTTGATCTATCATCTATCTATCTATCTATCTATCTAACCATTCTCTCTCCTCCATCTATCTATCCATTATCTATCTATCTATCTATCTATCTATCTATCTAACGATTCTCTCTCCTCTATCTATCCATCCATTATCTATCTATCTAACCATTCTATCTATCTATCTATCTATCTATCTATCTATCTATCTATCTATCTATCTATCTATCTATCTATCCAACCATTCTATCTATCTATCTATCTATCTATCTAAGCATTCTATCTAACCATTCTTCTATGTGACCATTCTATCTACCTATCTATCTATCCAACCATTCTATCTCTATCTATCTATCTATCTAACCATTCTATCTCTATCTATCTATCTATCTATCTTGCTATGATCAACAATCTCCTCTCACTTGTGACCAGAATCTGCACCCTTCACATCACACTGAATACCCCACTGACTCGACTCAGCAAGGCTTAATCAGCTGGGGACGGGTTCTACAGATCAAAAATCATTCTGATCACATTATTACTGTGTATTATCAAGTGGGAATCAAGCCACAGCTAACCTTGTGGCAGGTTTTCAGAGGCTGTTTATTGTACAGGAGGAGGCTGGGCGCTGATCTCACGTAATGTTGTAACGTTTCCCCTCTCTGAAACTCCAAAGCAAGCATTGCAAATGACGGCAGACTGGTTTTTTGCTTAAACTCTCAGAATATCACTCTCATCCGCTCACGACCAACTCATGCACAGCCCTCTGCCAGCAGCTTTTCGGAACACAGACACGGTTCATGATCAAATCAGGTCATCAAGTCCTTGCCGCAAAGGAGAAATTTGAGTTTCACCCTCTCTAGGACAGACCTGCTTGTTTTCCTGGCAGTCCATGGTATATATTTCTATATTCAGGACTCTTCTCCAGCACTGCAGCTCAAAGACATGGATCTTTCTTTTATCCACCTTGATGATTCTCCATCTCTCTCATGGATAGCAAGGAATGGTGACAACCAGGGCCTGGAGCAGGCGCACCTTAGTCTCCAGAGTGACACCATTGCTCTTCTGCACTCTAGAGAGGTTCCCCAACAGGAGGCTTTTCCCAAGGCAATTTGCCTTTTAATGTCATGACACCTGGGGCCAAGAGTGCTGGCCATGGAACCACGGAAGCAAAGAAAAATGCCTCCCACTCGACTTCCCTCTGTTCTTGACCATAAAAGCCCCCATCTGCTCACAATTCTTCCCAGAAACGTGAAGCAAGAAAAGCACCAAAGACTAACAAAGTCTCTCCTTGAGGTGAGAAATTTTATCTATCATGAGGCTAGAAACAGAAAAAGGGGGCTCTGGTGGCCTCGTGGGGTGAGGAGTTCAAATCCATCAGCAGGTTCTCTGCAGGAAAAAGAAAGGTCTTTTTGTGCTGGGTGATTTCCAGACTCTTGAAAACCCACGACAGGTTCAGAGAAGACCCAGGCCCAATGCAACAGCACATAAACAACAAAATATAGCAACAAATTGCCCCCCCAAATATGGATGGATTCAGAACAAAGTGATGGGATGTTAGATCACTGTCCAATTCTTCTACAGCAACAAAGTAAATTCATTATAAAGATGAAATAACAAAAGAAAACAAGGACCTTGACATTATCCACCCAAAAGATGCCATGTTGAAAAACATGATATATGAATGTGGTAAGGAAGCCAGGATGAAACAAAGATTAGAATTAAACCATTCTAAATGCAAGCACAAAAGATCTATTCACAGGACATGACAAAATATGGCTACAAAAATCCTCAAATAAATGGGGAAATGGATCAAGATTATCAAACAAGTCACTGATGATATATGCAAACAATAAACGAACTGTTTGAGGTCAGGCCAGCACGGCTACCACAGGCCACAGACAGGGAACTGCCAAAAGGTCCAGCTGGCTTTAGAAGAGGCCGGAGCACCAGGGGACACTGCTGCTGGCCAACGGATGCCGGCTGGAAGCACAGAATCCCAGAAGGACGTCTCCGTGTGCTTGACGGACTCAGCAAAGGTGTCTGGCCAGGTGGATTGTACACAAATCACAGCTTCACACCGACAAGAAGGGGAAGCACACAGACAAAAGAGTCATCTAAAACATGGGACCTCTGCAATGATGCTGCAACGATTTCTAAGCAAACGGTTATGTTCCTCAAAACTGCATTCTGTAAAATGTCAACAACTACATAGAACATGAGGATCTCGTGGTTTCTGGCAATAGGATAGGATAGGATATAGTAAGATAGATAATATAATTTAGTAAAATAGAATTTATCACAATAAAATGTAGTGAAATAGAATTCTTCATAACAAAATGTAGTAAAATAGAATTCACCATAGTAAAATGTAGTAAAATAGAATTCACCATAGTAAAATAGAATTCACGGTAGTAAAATGGAGTAAAATAGAATTCACCATAGTAAAATGTAGTAAAATAGAATTCACAGATGTAACATGTAGTAAAATAGAATTCACGGTAGTAAAATGGAGTAAAATAGAAGTCACGGGAGTAAAATGTAGTAAAATGTAGTACAATAGAATTCATCATAATAAAAAGTCGTAAAATAGAAATCATCGTAATAAAATGTAGTAAAATAGAATTCACCATAATAAAATGTAGTAAAACAGAATT
>NW_006400381.1:72161-73541 GCF_000299155.1 Elephantulus edwardii | reverse complement strand
CACATAACAACATCAAAATAACAAACATGAGTGTTTAAAAACCATATTCAACATGGAAAGAGGTTTCAGACTTGTCGAAATACGTATCTTTTCACGTTTCTGGAGTTTTCAATCTATGAAGTAGAAAATGGTCAACAAAAAACACAGCAATTGGTGAGGAACGTTTCCATCCACCAAGGTCCATGGGAGAATGACTAGGGGTGCAACTGTCCAGTACCACAGAGCACACCTGAATTCATAGGGACCCTGTGAACCGGACAGCTGAGCCCTGTCCTATCCTGGGCCAACCAGGTTTACTGCTGTGGAGAGCAAGACGTGCTGAGATTTCACCCCATTAATCGCCCTCAATCCAACATTTTGCAACCACTCAAGTTTGAACCTTCGAGGGGACAGATGGACACTCAACCCTCGTGCAATTTCCACCCTCTGAAAATGCACAAGAGGGTCCGCTACGACTCAGTGCTGAACCAGCAGGACCTCACAGCCACAAACATCCTCTGACTGGATTTTTGCTAAAAACCTGGGCTGCTCTCCCAAAGGCACAGGGTTCAAAGCCACCAGCCGCCTCTGCAAGACCAAGACGGGCCATCTGTCCTCCCGGGAGAGTTTCTGCCTCTGGATGGAGGGTCAGCTGGGAGGAAAAGGCTCGTAACTATAACCACAACTAAACAGCTTCCTCTCCAACCAGCTGGAAACGGTGCCTGAGATGCAGACACAAGTGACCCTTGTGTGTAAGACTTGACCAGCTTCTAGGAAGGTTCAGAAGCACCCCCCCCCATTGCAAGGGCTGGAAATTGAAAATAGGGACATCTGCTACCCCAATATTGTGCTGTTAACATCCTGCCTGGAATGGGTAGGGTTCTTTTTATTTTATTTTAATGCACCATCGAATTGCCTACAACTCACAGCGACTGTATGGACAAACACCTTCAATAAACACCGCTCTGGCCTCGAATCCTGTGCATCTGGGTCCAACTGGGGAGAGGAGTCCCCTCTGAGCCTCTCCTCTTCCTCATGCAAACGTTTTTGACCGACCTCAGTCGCATCTGCAGTATTTAAAACATATTTCACGTCAACACAATCTTGCTGGACCGATCATCCAGGCAGGGCCCTATTCTCCGTAGGTGTGAAGACTCCCATCTTTTAAATTCTAATTACAATGGACATTTCCCCTCAAAGTCTTCGGAAAAGAGCCTATCACAGCCTAACATTCATACTTTGACTGAACTTGGCCTTGATCTTGACCAGGCGATTTATACCCTCAGATAAGGACCCTTTGAATGCTTTTCTTGGATGGCAACAGAATCTACTTTTAAACCTTCAAAGAGCATGGAATTCTAAATATGGAATGGAATGGAATGGAATGGAATGGAATGGAAT
>NW_006400381.1:69079-70550 GCF_000299155.1 Elephantulus edwardii | reverse complement strand
TTTGAGCTGTGGTGCTGGAGAAGAGTATTGAATGTACCATGGACTGCTAGGAAAACAAACAGATTCATCCTAGAGAGGGTTAAAGCAGGCTGCTCCTTAGAGGCAAAGATTCTGAAGCTTCGTCTGACATGCTTGGGACTTAACAACAATAACATGATTAGAAATATAGGATTAGAAGCAAAGACAATTAAAAGTCATGTCCCTCCCTTTGAACACGCAGTGAACAGACTTTGGGGAAGGACATTCAGTGGGGAAAGATGGAAGGATGAGGAAACAGCGGAGAAGATTCTCAGTACTGCAACTCACAACAGACTTAGTGTCCCCCAAAAATCTCCGGCGTGCGGTGTCCTCCTGACAACCACTCCTATTTCCCTTAGAAGACCTACAGATCAACACATACAGGTCCTTCAGTGATATGACCGGTCCACCATATACCAAGGGTCCTCAAGCAGCTGGAGGAAAAATCACTTCTTTTATCATCTGTCTAAAGACGACATGCATTTTGCTAAAGAGACAGAGAGGTGGAGGAGATGTCCCAGGCCCTGGAGCCAAGACCCTGATTTTAAAACCGGGGGCATCCTGAAGAAATCTCAAACAAAAAGATGTGTTTGCATTAGAACCTAAAGCAGAACTGTGATCTCCTAGAAAACCTTCCAAGGACCACGGCGATCCCCCAAAATTGACAGCCCAGACCCACCAGCTTGGTTTCCTCTCCACACTCCATGCCAGGGAGCTTGCAGGCGGCGTCCAAGGAGCAAAAAAAAATCAATTCCCTGATGCTTCCTCATTTTCCTTCCTCCCTCCACTATCCAGGTTCCCAAACACCGTAAGATTTCCCACCACCTCCAAGCCCAGGATTCGGATCTCTGGAAAGTCAAGGTAACAGAGCCATCTGTTCAGATCTCAAAAGATGGGTCCCCCTTGGGAAAAAGGAGTGGATTGCTGTGACGGGACCACACCATTTTATAGGCCCTTCTCCTATTTTAGGCCACAGTTAGTTGAAGAAAGTTATACAGACAGACTAGCTAAGGAGAGACTTGGAAATCGGATCTGGAGACACAGAAGAACATTGTGATTTCACCAACAGGGAATTAGGCTTCCAGTTTCTCTACAACCTCACCAGCATTTGTTGCTTGCTGTTCTGTTAAATTTTGCAATTCTGACTGGCGTGAGATGAGATCTCATAGCCGTTCTGATTTGCATCTCTCTTAGAGCTAGGGATTTTGAACATTTCCTCATAAATAGTGCAATCACTGTGGAAGGCGGTAGGGCGCTTTCTCAAAAAGTTGCAAATAGAGATACCATTTGACCCAGCAATTCCACTACTGGGAATATACCCCAAAGAGACCATAACTGCCACCCAAGCAGATATATGCACACCCATGTTTATCGAGGCTTTGTTCACAATAGCAAGGAGTTGGAAACAACCAAGTGCCCATCAACAAATGAATGGATAGAGAAGCTGTGGTCT
>NW_006400381.1:61269-67877 GCF_000299155.1 Elephantulus edwardii | reverse complement strand
TTAAATAATAGTTTTAAAAAGTGAACTGGAGAAGCAAAGGAGGGAGAAGAAATAAAATGCAGAATCACGAATGAACGAAAATCCAACTTTTCTGTAAACCTGCATTAAAATCACAATTGAATTTTTAAAAAATTTTAAAAAAAAAGAAAAGTGCACCAAGGAATGACTGGAAACCTTAAGTCTCTGTAAAGTTGCATTTAAATTAAAATAAGTATAAAAAAAGAAAAAATCTTGTGTTATAGGTTCTTAGAACGCCTTCTAGAAATCAATTTTGTGGCCACCACATCCACCTTCTTCCCATTTTAAGGAACTAAATTCCCATCCCTGGTCACCCAGTTATAGGTACACAGCCTCAGTCCCTTTTATGAAGAATTCATCAGTAAATAAACGATTCCACATCAAATAAAAGTCAAATAACTCTAAACAAAAGAACTCACCATGATTGTGTATGTTCTGAAGGTGATAATGTTATTGAAGTCCAAGGTGGCCCTGTTAGCAGAAGGTCACTCGAGTTCCTCGGCTGCCTAGAGGGGACCCGTGCTCCCCTCCAGGACATGCAAGGCCTGAGAAGAAAGAGGGTTGCAGAGTAGAAGGTGTTCAGGAGACGTGACAGGTGACTTGCAAAGCTCAGGGCCAAGCTACACAGTCAAGACCTGTCCTGAGGTCAGTGCAGCGTCCAGGGGAAAACAGCTCAGCCGTGCAGGCCTCAGGCAGCTCCTGGGATCTCTTCCCCCAGCAACCAGGACAGACAGACTCATCCACTCACCCCAGACCATGAAAAATAGTCACATCCAACAACAACAACAACAAAAAGTAATAATAAAACTGACTCCAACCGAGTTGCTTGTTTTTCAGTGCTGCATAGTATTCCATTGTGTGACTAGACCACAGCCTCTCTCTTCATTTGTTTGTTGATGGTCATTTGGGTTGTTTCCAACTCTTTGCTCTTGTGAACAAAGCCGTGATAAACATAGGTGTGCGTAAGTGCAATTTAGACACAAGTTTGCAGAATAGTTCATTTTTCATTCATTCCATTTTGCATACTTCCTTCACTTTGCTCAGACTGCAAATTGCAAGGGGAGGAACCCACCTATCTTCCCAGAGCAAACCTGAAGGTGGGTTTTCACCTGCCCTGAGCCCCAGCCCTAAGCTTCTGCAGTAAATCACACCATCAATCACACCACCAAACTCCCTTCATCTTTTTCTTATATCAAGCTGCAAATCTCACTCATTCCCTGCCACAGAGAAGGAACCCACACACAGCTCACCCTGCAAGTAGGGTTTATAAGAGACTTGGGGGGAAAATAAAACCACCAACGACAGGGCAGGAGAGGGTCCATTTTTGCTCTTGCAGGAGCAGCTGGGGATGGGGGTGGGAGGGATTTGAACTCCTTGCCTTCGGGGTGAGCAGCCCAGCTCCTTTTTACAGTTCCAGCAAAGCGCTCCCTTCCCTGGGACCGTTGTTTCCGAGAAGCTGGGGTCTGGCCAATTCCCTTAAATGCCTTTTGCATTTGAATGCATGCAAATACACACACACACACACACACACACACAGTCTCACCCTCCGCCAATTCCCTTAAATCTATTTTGCATTTGCATGCAAATACACACACACTCTCTCACGTGCCAATTCCATGAACTCTATTTTGCATTTGCATGCCCGCAAATTCACACACAGACACACACTGCACCAATTCCCTTAAATCTATTTTGCATTTGCATACACATGAATACACACACTCACGCGCCAATTTTCGTACATTTGTTTAGCATTTGCATGCATACAAATACACACACACACACACACAGAGCGATTCACTTAAATCCCTTTTGCATTTGCATGCACGCAAACACACACTCACACGCCAGTTCCCTTCATTTTGCATTTGCATGCACGCAATTGCACACACACTCAGGCACCAATTCCCTTAAATCCCTTTTGCATTTGCATGCACGCAAATACACATACGCCAGTTCCCTTAATTTTGCATTTGCATGCACGCAATTGCACACACACTCACGCAGCAACTCCCTTAAATCACTTTTATGTTTGCATGCGCGCAAATACACACTCACACGCCAGTTTTCTAAAATTTATTTTGCATTTGCATGCACTCAATTACACACACACTCACGCACCAATTCCCTTAAATCTATTTTGCATTTGCATGCACGCAGACACACACATAAACTCACATACACCAATTCCCGTAAACCTATTTTCTATTTGCATGCAAACAAACACACGCGCGCCAATTTTCTTAAATCTATTTCGTATTTGCATGCACGCAAATACAAAGACTCACGCACCAATTCCCATAAATCCCTTTGGCATTTGCATGCAAGCAAAAACACAAACACTCTCACGCGCCAGTTCCTTACATTTTCGTTTTCATGCACAAACACACACACACACATTTAGATGCAGACCAACAGCTCGATTTTTTTAAGACATAAACCCCTCCAGCCTGATTTTCAAGGAAGCAGAAATAAAATAAGAGCGAGCCCGCGGAGGAACCAGAGTGCATGCACAGGACGTTTGTAGGCCCCCGATTTTGCATTTTTCTCCCCCAAATTTGCCTGCAAGCTGACCCCGCTCGCCTGCACCGTCAGGAGCCCCGGATCGTGCGCATTTAGGAACTACTCTGCACGCTCGACCTCCCAGCCCTAAAAATGCATGCATTTCGGTGTCTTTACCTGGAAATACCCCTCTTTGCAGGGTCCTGGGCTCCCGGGGTTGCAGCGGCCTCGCGGCCCGGGGTCCCACCGGAAGCGGAGCCCGAGCGAGAGGTCCCCCCGGAGCAACAAGAAAGCGCAAAAGGGGAGCAAGGTTCCACCCAAAACCCGACCAAGACCCGTGTGGCCGCCACCGAAGCGGTCAGCACAAAGGGGACAGCGAAGAACACCGACCACCGATAAGAGCGCGATCTGTGCGCCTCAGAAAAAAGGGCCCGTACTTCCGGTTCCGGGACAGCTACGTACATCACAAAAAACAGTCCGTGCGGGAACACACAGCGTACGATTTCTTGGTTCCGCTTATAATAACCATTTGACCCACATAAACATTATTATTTCCTCCTCCAAGAAAATTCTAGATGTTTTTCATGGCTCTTTATGAAAGGACACACTTATTGAAATAAATCAAGATGTCCTACATAATCAGAGAATTGGGACTATCTGCATTTTTCCATGTGGAAAATCTTTTAATAGGTTTCTTCCATAATTTACATAGTTTATAAATTGTTTTAAATTAGAAATTATTTTAAATTCTAAAGTTTTAAAAAATATTTATAATTTATTCTGTGTACAGTTAAGTAGGATCTGGCTGGTACAGGAAGAGATTGTCCCTCCTTTTCCAGCAGAGCATCTGTTGGATTCGAACTGTGTACCTCTGAAATTGTACTGCAGCTTCTTGCAACTAGAACACCAGGGCTTCCTATAGTTTTCATTTAAAAAAAAATTTATTTTCTATTATCAAAACCCTGCCCACCTTTTCCTTCTAAATATTTCCCTGAATTTTGTTTTTTAAGTGTAAAAGTTCTAATTTGGTTACTGTTTCATAGTTTTTCATCAATGACGTAGGAAGTGTTTCCCCACACCCCCTACAGACAGGCAACTAGAAATTGTTTTAGGCTTTATTTTCACATGGTAATTGGTAGGAGCTAAATTGGACAGAAATAAATCACGGCCTGTATGGGCATATTTTGCATTTGCATGCACTCAATTACACACACACTCACGCACCAATTCCCTTAAATCTATTTTGCATCACTGCATGGGAGCCTTAATGCGTTTAATGTGTAAATTCTCCTCCTTGGAGTTTTCTTTTTCTTTGTCAATGGCCTTCTCTGTCTCAGTTATCTAATGTTAGTAAAACAAGTGGATATCTTGACCAAACTAATCTTGTTGAGATTTGAAAAACTATTGTTGTTGTTATGTGACATTGAGTCGCCTGTGATTCATAGCGACCCTGTGTACAACAGCCTAAAACTCTGCTCTATCCTGTGCCAATCTCAGTGTCTCTGACACTCCCATCCCAATTACCCCAGTCACTAAATCAATCCATCTCATAGAGGGCCTTCCCCTCCTGTGCTGTCCTTCCACCCTCCCAAGCATGACGTCCCTCTCTAAGGACCTGTCTCTCCTTGCTACATGTCCAAAGTATGTTAGATGAAGCCTCAGAATCCTTGCCTCCAAGGAGCCACCTGGTTGAACCCTCTCCAGGATGAATCTGTTTTCCTATCAGTCCATGGTACCCTCAATACTCTTCTCCAGCACCACAGCTCAAAGGCATCAATTCTCATATCATCCCTAGCCATTGTCCAGCTCTTTGACGCATAGCAAGTGATTGCAAAGATCAGGTGCACCTTAGTCTCCAGACTGACATCATTGCTCCTTCCTGGAGAGGTCTCTGCTCTCAGACTTTCCCAATGCGATTTGTCTTTTAATTTCCTGTCTGCTGGTCCCAAGATTTGTTGACTGTAAAACCAATTAAATTGAAGCTGTCAACCATCTCAACTTCTTCACCATCTATCGTGATGGTGCCAGGAGGCCCAGTGGTGAGAATAGACAGTCAAATTTTTAACGTCAGTTCCAAGGAAAAGCTTTCTGTCTGTGTGAGCTCTCTTGTTGTTCTTGGTTGGAAGGACAGAGTCAAATATGACTCACAGAGACCCAATGATCAACAGACACGAACTCTGTCATCCGGTGCCGTCCTCACCATATCTGACACACCTAAACCCATGGCTGCAGTCCCTGTGTCCATCCACCAGTTTAAAGGTTTCCTTCTCTTCCTCTGTCCCTCCACCTTTCCAAGCATGATGTCCTCCTCAAAATAACAGCCTCTCCTCACAAAAATGCCTATAATTCTGAAAATGCTTGACCTTTTTCACCTGGGCTATGATAGGTACTATTGTGATAAAGATAGAAATTGTCATGATTTCCTCTGACTTAAATTCAAATGAACAATCTGAGTACCAGCAGTCAGGAAATGAAAAGAAGAAATGCCTTAGGAAAGTCGGATGTCAGAGAATGCTACCCGGTGCTGGAGAGCAAGGATGTCACTTTAAAGACTAAGGTGCACCTGACCCTGCCATCTCGAAGTTTGCAGTTCAAAATCACCAGCTGCTTCTCGGGAGGAAGGGAAATCTCTTCCCACGTGATTCACTGTCTCAGAAAACACTCTGGAGAGTCAGTTCTGGGTCTCTTCCAACTTGATGACATACAATTTTAAAAAACAACTCTGCATCTCAGAGTTGGGGAGTTAAAGGTGACAGAAGAATGAATGCTTAGCCTTGGGATTCTAGGGAAGAGTATTCAGTATCCCACGGCCTGCCAAGAGAACAAATAAATATGATTTTTTTTAAATAAATATGATTTCTTGGAGAAAGTCCATTTTGAGTGCTTCCTGGAGGTTAAGAGAGAAGAAGCTTCACCTCATGTTCTCTGGACATGTTGTTATGGGGTTGGGGGCAGTTCTTGGAAAAAAACTCTTGGGAAGATTAGAAGGTCAGTGAAAATAGAGTCAATCCCACAATGAGATGGCCTCATAGGTGACTGTATCCACATCATTCAGTCTTCCACAGATGTTGGTGATGGGACAAGAAAAGGGCAGAGTTCAGCTTTTTTGTTCACGAAGTCACAATACGTTATACTACTCAGCTTCAAAAAAAAATTAAAAAACAGGTCAGGATTCTTTTTTGTTTGTTTATCTTTTTTATTATTAAATTTTATTAATTTTAATGAACATTTACAGAGATTTGGGGTTTTCATGCATTCATTGTTGCACTATTTTCTCTACCCTCCTCCCCAGTTCATTCTTCTTTTTTTTCCCCCTCCTTGAAAGTCTGTTTTAATTGTCCAATGGCCACAGTGCTTGTCAAAGCCAGTTCTGATTAATCTAGGTCAGGATTCTTTTGATGACAGTTGCACTGAATATAACTCACCTGTCTGCACAGACAATGTCAACATCAAATGTCTTTGTCTTCCTTTCATGTCAGGAGTAAATGCTTTCCAAAGAAATCTGACTTCAAATAAGACTTTGCTTTTTTCTGAAAAGGGTGTCAGATAGTTTATGCACTGGGCTTCACCCACGTGGACAGAAGGCTGGACAAGGTCTGAGGAGGCTCTGAATTGCTTGGACATCTGACCTCTTCCATCATTTCCAAGGTGGAAGCCAGCCAGAGCCGTCCAACCTCTCAGGATTCTGCCATTTCTTGGAAAAGCAGAGTGGTCACTAGTCCACTCACTGTCCTTCGGGGAGAAATGATATATTCTCGAGAGACTCACCAAGGCTCACATCACTTGTGTTTTGCTGGTGGCTGGGGGCCATTGAGTCCGAACCAGCCCATAGCTGACCCCTCCAGCGTGTGGACAGAGGCACTTGGAAGGACATTGGGTCCATCTTCCCACGGAGGGTGGATTCGAACCAGTCGGCCTCTGGGACAGCAGCCTGGCTTCTGGTAATGTCACCTCACCCAGAGGTGAAAGGACAAAGCAGAGGGGACGAGAAAAGTCACTTTTACAAATCTCCTGAGACCACACACCTGTCAACGTCCTGTGTGAACAATTTTAACAGTTACAAGAAACACAACTGCTGGAGAAACACT
>NW_006400381.1:56448-59782 GCF_000299155.1 Elephantulus edwardii | reverse complement strand
GATTGACACAGTAACAGGGGCCATGGGGGTAGATGTGTTGGGGTCAGTGAGACTGGCTCAGGACAGGGCAGGCTTCAGAGCTGTTGTCCACATGGTCATTTTGAGTCGCAGGCAACTCGATGGCACATAACAACAACAACACGGATGCAATGTAATATTCACTATTAAGACAGAATCCTCTGTTGGGTAGAATGATTTACAAAACTTACGCAGATGAAAAGTAAGACGTGACATATTTGGATCGTAATCAATTTAAGATTCTAGAAAGGAAACTCAGCTTTGTGCATAGGTCCTTAAAATATTTCTGGAAGTGCCACAAAAATGCTACAAGTCTTCCCTGAGGAAGATGTGTAAGGAAAAGCATGAAAAAGAGGCATTTTATTGCAAATCCCGTACTCTCTGAGGCCCTGTCTTAATTACAAAGGTCTGTCTTTTCTCCTCAAAATAGGAATCTCAGTAATAACATATATGACCTACAAGAAACACAAAAGGGCCACTGGACTCGGACGTGCCTGCCTTTCTTTGATGTAAAGTCCACAGACCTCTGAAATTCATGACCTGGGATTTCTATGTTTATGAGTGAAAAACCCACTGGTGCTTCACTTTTTTGGCTTCTTAGAGAAAAGCCTGCATTTTCTTCAAATTGCGTGCGGTTTGAAACATCCTTAAGGCACCATGTAGGAGAAAAAGAAACAGTTAACCTCTTTCTCCATGTGAAGTTATGGTTTACCTGATGTGAATTTACCCTCTGGAATTTTCACCAGGAAAAGAACACATCCCATATACAACAGGAGCTGACTTAGATGCAAATCATTTTTTTCCATCTTCCCATTTTTTTTAAAAAGATGTAAAATGAGGGCCGTGGTGCATATCACAGGTCAAACTGACCATGAATGTTATGCTGAGAGGATTCATACAGAATTATAAGGACAAATACTGCCCAAGACTATTCCTGTTAAAAAAAAAGAAAAGAAAAGAAAATTAACTAGTCAAACACGAATGCAGAACGAAGGGAAGGAAGGAATGGGAGCAGAGGGCTGAGGATGGGTTGGAGGGAAACTGCAGACCTCCACAATTTGTTGGGTGGAGGGAAGGGGTGAAAGAAATGGAAAAGATTCGTGTAAAAAGATTGAGTGACAATGGACAGTGTCCAATGGTGATTGATGTTATAAAACACCATGCATAAAATGGTGCCACCACTCTGGAAGGCAATTTGGTGCTTCCTCGATAAGCTGAACATAGAAATTCAATATGTCCCAGTTCTTCCACTGCTTGCAAGACACCCCAAGAGAATGAGAAGTGGGGCACAAACAGAGACACAGACACCCGTCTTCACAGCAGCGTTCTGGAGCATTGCAAGAACATGGAAACATCCCCGATGTCCAACCTCCATGGAATGGATTGATAAGTTATGGTGCATGCACGCGATGGAATACTACGCAGCACTCAGGAGCAGTGAGTTTGTAAATGACAAAGGAGGTCCCAAGGGAAGGACCAGAGAGCATTACGCTGAGTGAACTACCTCAGTCCAATAAGGACAAATATTGTCTAAGAGTATTATTGCAGAAAGATTATGAGAATCCGTGGTTGGAGCAGGGGGAACAGAGGTGTGAGGATAGACAGGGGGCTGAGGGGGTAGAGGGAGGTGGTGTGAATTATAGGGTAGCACTATTTGATGGGTGGAGAAAGGAGATGGTGAAGAAATGGGAAAGACAGAATGTATATAAACGTTGTGAGCAAGTCAATATATTAGAAGGAGAAGGAGAAGGAGGAGGAGGAGGAGGAGAAGGAGAAGGAGAAGGAGAAGGAGAAGGAGAAGGAGAAGAAGGAGAGAAGGAAAAAGAGGAGAAGGAGTCGTCGTCAACACTCTTGGCACCAGCAGCCAGGAAGTTAGAAGATGTATTGCGATACGAAAGTCTGCTGTTAGGGACCTCTCCAAAGGACTGAAGAGCAACGGTGTCACTCTGGAGACTAAGGTGCGCCTGATACAGGCCATGATCTTTGCAATCATTTGTTATGCATCAGACAGTTGGACAATGACTAGGGAGGACAGAAGGCGAATTGATGCCTTTGAGCTGTGATGCTGGAGAAGAGTATTGAGAATACCCTGGACTGCCAAGAAAACAAACAGATTCATCCTGGAGAGGGTTAAACCATGCTGCTCCTTGGAGGCAAGGATTCTAAGGCGATGGTATTTCCAACCTTCCTTCTCCTGCATTTCCCTCTTGGGTCAGCTCCATGTGCTCAAAGTCCTGTTCCAGATCATTGACCAGCAATATCTCATCACCATCATTCATTTCACATCACCCTTCCGTCCACGTATTTTGATGCAGGCATGAGTGACCCGTTCCTTTCTTGTTTTAGCCCCTCTGTAACCCTCTCCTCTTTTGAAGACAACAGCAGCCTTTTATTTTTCCTATGAGAACAGAGTCTTATCACTCATAGTTTCCTCCAGACCCCTTCCTGCCCTGGAGCATTTGATGAGCTCTGATTTGTTTATCAATACTTCCCATTAATCTCCAATCTATTCTTTGGCTCCCAATGGGAGTTTGTGTCTGGCACTTGGAAGCGTTCTCTGCTGGGTGAGTCTGCAGGCGTTCGCCAAGGTCCTCATGTCACAGAGAGTTGAGATGTGAGTGCTGAAGAGCAACGATGTCAGTCTAGAGACTAAGGTGCACCTAATCCATGCCATATATTCTTTGCAATTGCTTCAACATTTCCCCATGTTTTCTCTTTATGAGGTGCTTATCTCTGCCTGGTTTATTTCTATCATGCATCTTTGCACGCTTTCTGAACACAGAGGAATTAGGACCAAGGTTTCCTCTCAAAGACCTCCCCATCATTATGACATCTCTCTCTGCTTTTAGGCTGCATACAGTCCCTAAAAAATGTACCCTGCACTTCAGTCTCTGAAAATGCCTCTAAAGGTCCTTCCACATGCTCAGAAGTCTTCCACCCTTGCATATTTTCACAGAGTTTCTCTCACGTAGAAAATCTAGAAGAGATCGGCCACAGAGAGTTTAGACGTGACGTTATTTCCCAATCTCCATCATCACAAAACACAGTGAACGTGCATTGGGTATGATGTCATCTCGTATTGGACCCCCGTAAGCATAAAATTGCAGCTTCTTGGGCTCCACAATCAACACTCTTTACACCAACATTCAGGACATCAAAAATCTCTCCAGAGTGCTGAAGAGCAATGCTGTCAGTCTAGAGATTAAGGTGCACCTGATCCATGCCATAGGGTCTTTGCCATTACTTGTTATGCTTCAGAGAGTTGGACAAGGACTAAAGATGAGAGAAAAAGACAGATGCCTTCAAGTTGGGGTGC
>NW_006400381.1:50762-56028 GCF_000299155.1 Elephantulus edwardii | reverse complement strand
ATATTTGTAGAGGGGCTTCAGGCCTTTTGTTCATAGGGTCACAATTTTCATGTTTGACTTGAAGGCAATCAACAGCAACAATAACAATAACAACAAAAAGCATCTGACAGGCACAACACCCTTTCAGGCCCAGGTTTAATAAAATATTTCAGTCAGGGTCATTTGTAAACAAGAAGAAGGATAATTCAACTGCACAATATACACCATAGATTTATAAAGATATAAGTGACTCAACGGCATATAAGAACAAGAACAACATTACAAAACAAACAAAAAAGGAGATACTGTGGTCAGTTTAGAAATATATGACAATCAATTTTATCTGCAGCACCATGCATATGTAAACCTATCTCAGTTTAAAATAAAGCTTTAACTGGATTTGCAAGAGTTCACAATCCCACTATAAATGAAGTCAACAGTGTCCAGAAAGCTTCAGAAACAGAGAAGTATTTTTGTTATTAAGACTGGTATTTTGGGGAATCTCACACACAGAGAAAAAGGTGACATCTTGCTTTATTACTATATATTATTATAATATTATTTATTATTGGAACTCTCTGGTATCTTCCTACCTGGATTTAAAAGAGGACACAGATAAGACTGGATTCTTATAGGACAGGAGTCACTTTACACCATTCTAAAAGCAGGTATGAAGCATGCAGATGTAGAAACAAGGGTGTTAATCTCTTAATAGTTTGGGACTATTTCCAGAAGTCAACTTTTTCTGATGTGGATGTCTCTCGCTTCCCATATTCTCCTGCTTTCAGACGCCTCTCTGTCCTGCAATGTAAGTCAGTTTGTTGAAAGGCTTTCTCAAGCCCTTCAGGCCATGTTTTTCCACCCTAACTGCCGTCCGTCAATCTTCAGAATGACTGAAACCGTCAAGAAATTTAAGTTTCAGACTATGCAAAAGAAAGGATGCTAAAATTCATCTCTTGAGAACAGAGAATCAAATTCACACATGTTCCTGTTGTATCCCTTTAAACAAATGGTTCCCGGGTTTCGGCACCAAAAAAAATTTACAAAAAACTGACTCCAGACGACACATTTCCTTGAAAACTGGAAGGAATGGTGACAAAAAATCAGCTTCCTGATTGTGAAGCAGGACAATCTTGGATACAGTAAAAACATGACTTCAAAATTTTATGAAATTATAAAATAAATAAATAAATAAATAAAAATTTATGAAATTCTGTCTTCAACCCAAAAGGGATTCCTCCCCCTCAAATGATCTATTCAAATGTTGTTTCTTTCATTAAGGGAAGGAACCTCATAAAACGACTGTTTTCTGGTTTTTCCCTCGTCCAGTGACATTCATGTGTATTCTTTCTACTGTCCTCATATCCCTCTATTTATAACAACAACAACAATGATAGTTACAACAACAACAATAATAATAATAAAGCTATCACATACTTCTATGAGAGTCATCGGGAACATTTCTTCCAGACAAGTCCATGTTTTGCCCTACAGGACTGTTCCCCACAAGAAGGACTGTGTCCTTTTATTTGCATTAAAATAAGCAGATGATGCTGGCAAAACTGGACTCCCACCTGCAGAGAGTTGAAACATGATCCACGTCTCACACCATACACGAAAATCAACTCAGGGTAGATCAGAGACCTGGGAGTAAAGCCCCAAACCATAACGTTCATAAAAGACAAACTGGAATCAAGCTTTGAAGTCTAGTCCAAGATATAAAGAGACTGCCAAGTCCAACCAGAAATGCACAATCTGAAGAGGATAAAATTGACGCATGGAACCTTCTTAAGATTAAGTCCCTGTGTGCATCAAAACCTTTTTCCAACAGGGTGAAAAGAAAACCTACAGACTGAGAACAAACATTTGGTAATTCCATCTCAGACAAGAGTCTTATCACAAAAGTTTTCAGGATACTCCTGGACCTCCACAAGAAGAAGACTGATAATTACAAATTATGGCAATTACAAAATTGCCCAATTGCCCAATTGTAATTGCCCAATTACAAAAATGGGGAAAAGAGATGGAAAGAATTTTCACAGAGAAAGATATTCAAACAGCAAACAGACACATGAAGAAATGTTCCAAATCACTGGCAATAAGAGAGACCCAAATCAAAACCACAATGGGATACCATTTCACTCCAGTAATTGTGGCAAAATTTAACAGGGCAGCAAGTCATAGATGTTGGAGAGCACGTGGTGAGAAAGGAACTCTTACACAATGTTGGTGGGATTGTAAAATGGTACCACCATTTTAGACGTCACCTTGGTATTCCCTCAAAAAGCTGAACACAGAAATTGCATAGGACCCAGCTATTCCACTACTTGGAATAGACCCTGAGAATATGAGAACTGAGGCACAAACTGAGATTTGTACACCAAGGTTCAAAGCAGCATTATTGACCATCGCAAGAACATGGAAACAGCCCAAATGTCCAACCACAAATGAATGGATTGAGAAATTATGGTACATTCACACAATGGAATACTACACAGCATGCAGGAGCAATAACTTTGTAAATGATTACCTAACTTGGGAGGGACTGGAAAGCATTAAGCTGAGTGAACTAATTCAGTCCCACAAGGACAAATATTGTGTGAAAACATTATCGTAAAATGAGTACAAGGATTCAGGAGAGGTGAGAGAGGCTGGAAGAAGAGGGATTTGGATGTGCAGGTGGAGGGAAGAATTATTCATGGGGTTGTCCAAGGTGATGAGGAAATTTGGTGAGGGAAATGGAAATAAATTGCTTTGCTTTTTTTTTAAAAAAAAATAATGTTAACGTGAGCTCTGGTGGCCTAGTGGCAAGAAGCTGCATTGCAATCTTAGAGGTGTGTGGTTCGAATCCACCAGATGCTCTGCCGGGGAAGGAGGGACAATCTCCTCCAGTACCAGTCAGATCCGATTTGATGGTACACACACAAAAATAAAATAAAATAATAACATTGAAAAATTAATTTTGAAAAATTCATTTTAATGGATGTTTACAGAGATTTTGGATTTATATTCATGCATCATTGCACTTTGAAAGAATTTGTTCGTCAAAACAATGTATTCATAGTTTGCAAATTAGAAAACTTGAAAAAAATTAAATAAAAGCAGATGAACCTAGACATTTATACCATAAAATGTCTGACTCTGTCAAATGTCACAAATTTCTTAAGGCAAAGGGCAGAATTGCATAGAATCTAAAGACTATTTTTTAAATTAAAATATTCATTTATCTTTAATTTAAAAAAATATTTATTAATTTTAACGAAGGTTTACAGAGACTTGGAATTTCCAGTCATTCATTGTTGTTAAAGACTTTTTTGTTTTTTTAAAGCCATAACAGAACCTGACGCATTTAAATATCAAGACGAAATAAATCATGCTTACATAGTTTTAAATGCCAGAAAAGGTCTGAATATGTGACCAAGACAGTCTCAAAGAGGAGTGGACAGGCTGGACTGAACCATGTTCTTCTATTTAAATTCAAAATAAAAAAGTGAGTTTAAAAGGATCCTAAACCCAGGATGCTGTTTTTACCTTTGGGGTGGAGGCTTTTTCCTCCACGTTTTCCTCATTGTATCAGATTACAATCAAACATAGCAAAACTCACACGGATTTGACACAAGGTTGTAGCTTTACAAACAAGTATAACAGAGACCCAGGTTTCAGAGTTTTTCCTTCATGTGACTCCACTGATGTCCTCACAGATGTACTTCTATTACTTCTGACATGCAACACACTAAAATAAAGTGTTTTACATTTTGAGAGAGGCCATTTGCAGTTTCTCCTCTGTTTTGGTAAAACAAGACAGGTGTCACGTCTACCAGGAAAGAGAGAGAGAGAGAGAGAGAGAGTTTCATTTACCTATTTTCTGTGTTATGAAAAAAAAAAACCAACCCAAAACTCCTCTGACTGCCTCTGTTAATACCCAGGTGTGTTCACCTGTCCCCAGGTCAAGAAATTTGCATAACAGCTGCCTGGGTGACTGATGGGAAGAGATCCATGTGTGTTACCCACTCAAAAAAAAATGTGATCTAACAGAATGTGAAAATGATCAAACAAGATCATTGGTATTTACACAACAGCAAAATCCTTCTGAAGATCATTCCAAAAATACAGCTAGACCAGGACAAAGAAGAAATGACAGACATCCAAGGTGCGTTGAGAAGAGGCTGTGTGACACCAGCCATTCTCAGTGGGGATGTCACTGGCTGAACGCAGAGAATCCCAGAAGCATCTCAATCGATGTTTTATCTATTATGCCCAAGCATGTCTATGGATCATAACAAATCTATGAAACATGGGAGTTCCAAAACCACTGCATGGCATTGAATTGAAATCTAAAATGAGACCAAGAAGAAAAGTCACAATTCCCACTCAAGCGCACACAAGCCACCATCTATATCCAAAAGATTGTAAAATGCCCCCAAAAAGCAGAGGACGCACTCTGAAGCATGGTCTCCCAGAGAAATTTCTCATTTCTTCTTTGTCCTGGTCTAGCTGTATTTTTGGAATGATCTTCAGAAGGATTTTGCTGTTGTGTAAATACCAATGATCTGGTTTGGTTTTGTTTTGTTTTGTTTTCACTGCATGACCCCCTCTGTACGATTTACTGACCACCTTCCACAGGTATGGATGCTTCTGTGGTCATCCTTCCTCAGGCTGGACCACAACAAAGGAAAATAAAGTCCCATGTGCATTTAGAAGCAAGAAGATAGGACCTTGTCTAATCTGAAGCCCACTTTGCTCTTTTACACAGGGACCCCTGCGGCACTTTTAATACTTGACAGGACATTCAATGCTCTGTACACAACCCAGGAGCAAAATGTGGAAGAGATCATCAATTTCCTCATGTGTGGCTACAAACAGAAGCTGAAGATACTGGCAACATTGCTTTTGAGCAACTAGGAGAGGTCGTTCATAGCTGGTTGTCCCAAAGCAACACACCTCTGGATTCCTTGATGGCTGCAAACATTGGTTTTAGAAAAGATTATAGCATGAGGAATATCATTGCTGAGGCCCGATGCATCTTGGCAGAAGAAGGTGACCTTTGGATTTATTTGACTATGTTTACTTAGACGGTAATGACAAAATAGACAAGGCACAGACATTTGACTGTGTGGATATTAGCAAACTGTGTCTCACACTGAGAGAAACAGAAATCTGCAAACACGTTCTTTGTACTCTTGAGAGACCTACACTTAGACCAGGACACAGTTGTTGGAATAGAACAGAAACACTGCATGGTTCAAAATTGTGAAGGGCGTACGCCAGGGATGCATCCTATCTCCAT
>NW_006400381.1:46454-50582 GCF_000299155.1 Elephantulus edwardii | reverse complement strand
GCTCAATGTCAAGAAGACAAAGATTCTCACCACTGGACCAATCGGCAGCATCAGGATGGATGGTGAAGAGATTGAGATTGTACACAGCTTTAGTTTGCTGGACTCCACAGGCAACACTCTTGGCACCAGCAGCCAGGACATCAAAAGACATATTGCAATGGGAAAGTCTGCTGTTAGGGACCTCTCCAAAGTACTCAAGAGCAATGGTGTCTCTCTGGAGACTAAGGTGCGCCTGATACAGGCCATGTCCTGTTGCCAAAGAGGTAGACCGTCCTTGGAAGACATTAAACTATGAAATGTAAATGTCAGTGATGTGGGAGAGAAAAAAAAAGAATGTCGCCCAACATGGACTGCTTACACAGGGAATATAATACTGGATTTGAGTTTCAGGGACATTGCACCAATGGTACAAACTAAGGCAGACTAGAAAGGCATCGATTGTTGTTGCAGACCGAGGGTAAAATAAGAATAAGGCAGACAGCCCAGAATGAGAGAGGACAGAGGACAGACAGGGGGCCAGCAGTCCTGAGGACTAAGGGGTTCAAGCCATGCCTCTCTGTGTATTTGTTGAGACTCATCAGGAAGGTATACAAAGGAAAATCACAAAGAAGTATAAAACAAAAAGAAGGGATCATGGGGAAGTCTTGTGTAGAGAAGGCGAATTTCTTCTCTATTGTTAACCTTATGCTTATCTCAGGAGGGAAGGATTCAGTAAGTACAAACTAAGAAGATATTAACTCTTCAGGAATGCCTTGTTGACTCAGGGTGAACTCCAGCCTCTATTAGGCCTCCCTCACATCCTGTTATAGCATTTGGTTTATTATTAACATTAAATTTTATACTGGGCTTCTCAGAGATTGTCAATAACATTTAGACTTGTTCTGTGACAAACAGCTGATGATCTATTAAATCAAAGGAAAGACAGCCTCTTTTAAAAATGATGCTGGGAGGGGAAAAAAAGGATGCAAGAAAAACAGAGAATCTACTTGCAGGAAAAGAATACAAGATTCACATCCTACACAATATACAAAAACGCAATCAAGATGTATCGAGAATCTATGTCTTGAAATCCAAGTTCTCTATAGACTGTCTTTAAAATATCAGTAATAAAAATTGATTTTAAAAAGAAGAACCTACGAAAGGAAAAACTATAAGGATGAAAAGAAACCAACACACAACCACAAGAAAATATAAAGATCATGGTTTGAAAAAGTAGGGCAAACTTAGGACTCCTTATAAGTGGCAGAAATAAGAAAAATCACAAAAATAACAGCAGATGTTTAAGTAAAGAATATGCCTACATATATGTAATGTGCATCAGATGTTTTTCTCAAGGGGGAGGGATTGTTTAACAAAGAATTTTTCTTTTACTTTTCAAAACGAAGGCTGCATAGTGGAGTGGAATTGGGGAAAAGAATTATATGATAAAGAAATAATTTATCTTTGCCTTTTCAAACAGAAGAGTGAATTGGTGCGGAAAAGTGTGCAGGGAGAAAAGTGCAACAATGAATGACTGAAAATCCAAAGTCTCTGTAAGCTTTCATTAAAATTAATAAACAAATGTTTTCTCCAAAGAGTCAAAGACAGAGACAGACAGCTTGGTTTACAAACTATGAATAAAAATTGTAAATAAAGCATCTGAGAAGAGACTCAGCTAAAACGTGATACAAAAGTCCAAAATGTCAACCAAAAAAAAAAAAAAAAAACGTGATACAAAAGTCCAAAATGTCAACCAAAAAAAAAAAAAAGAAAGAAAAAAAGAAAAGAAAGAAAACCAAATAAATACTCCAATTTCAAAAGTGGCAGACAATGCAAAGCTTTTTTTGACCACTGAAGTCAGATGATCAAAGCTGACCTAAAGAAACTCTTCCCAATCATTCAAGCACACAGAAAAAAACCAAGACAGAACAACACAAAAACAAACCAGTGCTGGAGAAATCCTGGATAAACTGGAACTCTGTGAGTGGGGGGTGGGCAATCCCAAATGGTACCCGCCACTGTGTATAAAGCACTTTGAAACTTTGTCCTTGGGGTTAGAAAGAAACGACTGGATCAAGCAATTCCAGACTGAGAAATTAAAAGATAAATTTCATTGGGAAAGTCTGCTGTGAGGGACCTCTCCAAAGTACTGAAGAGCAATGGTGTCACTCTGGAGACTAAGGTGCACCTGATATAGTCTATGTGATAGAGAGCTGGACAATGACTAGGGAGGATAGAAGCAGATTTGATGCTTTTTTTTGTTTGTGTTTGTTTTTTTTTTTTAGATTTGATGCTTTTGAGCTATGATGTTGGAGAAGAGTATTGGACTGCCAAGAAAATGAACAGGTTCATCTTGGAGAGGATGAAACCAGGCTGTTCTTTGGAGGTAAAGATTCTGAAGCTTCCTCTGAGTCATGATACAAAAAAAACCAGTTGAGGAGGTATGAGAGAGACACAGAAAAAACTGGACCCCCAAAATGAACAGGTCTTTATTGCGTGGCCTGATAAACAATTAACAGTAATAAAAAGGGTAAATAAGCCCTCATAATGAAATAATAAAAAATAGTTTATTAATCCAGGGTATTTTATATTGTTTCAGTTCACACACATTGAAGACTAGGGTGCAAATCAGGGTAAACAATTTATCTGCTCATCCTGGCCATCTCTGGGGTTTCAGTTCCTACGTGCATTGAAGAAAACCCAGATTTTTATGCTCACCTAAATGATAACATAATTATGATAAAAACAAAGGGGGGGGAAATATGGGAAGCCAATGCTAAATATTTGTTATAAACTGGATGCTATTTAAATTTTAAAAAAAAGGAAAAAGAAAACCCAGACTTCTAAGGAGCAAAAGAATGATAAATTGGTAAAAAAACCTTAGCCTTTCACTGTAGGCGGAACCATCGACACGCGCGGTCCTAAAAGTGCGCGTTCCATGTTCCCGCACGGAGCGGTTCTCCCGCCGTACCGTCCGTCCCCGGAAGCAGAGGTAGCGCTTGTCCTTCGGCCGAGTCCTCCATGGCCGCCGCGTTGCCGCTGGCGCGCGAGGTAGGTCTCTCCGCATTTCCCCGCAGCCGCGGGGGGATCCCTAAGTTCTCGATCTTGTTTTTCGGGGTGCTCTTCTCCTTTCGCTGCTCGTGCAGGGTCTCTGCAAAGTCTGTGTTGCTTTTTTATTCCCCCCGCGGGGAGCTACCGGGGCGACTTCCGGTGAGAAATGCCTGCATCGCCGTGGCCGCTGGAGGAGGAGCTGGATGGCGGGGGGCGCGAGTTTGCGGGGTCCCCACGCGGGGAGGTGCCCGCTGGACACGGAGTGGGGTCCCCTTTGCAATTTGCAAAATCAATCTGTGCACGCTCCCCCTCCCCCATCTCTGCAAGGGTTCGTGCATCCGCGAGCAAAGCACCCACCCGGGTTGCGGCGGGCGGGTCTGCGAGGCGAGGGGGGGGCCCCCCAAAGCTGGGATTTCGGGGGGAAAATGCAAAATTGGGACCTTTTGCATGCTCAGGGTCGTCAGCCTGAGTGCATCCCGAGCTCCCCTGCTGCATTTTATCTGCATTTCCTCCACTTTTTAATTGCAATCAAGTCACTTGTGTGCATTGTGGTTCTTGCATCTGCATTGTGTGTCGTTGATGTGCATGGTGTGTGCAGGCGGTTTGCAATCCTCTCCCTTGCGGTGCCGCTTAGTTTTGGGGTTTGTTTTTTGGACATTTTTGTTTTTTGCACCTATATATTTTTATTGCATTTTTTTAGTCTTAATTTCCTTCATAGATGTGTTTCTTTCGTGTCCATGGTGGTGGTTTTCTGTTTTGTTTTGGGGGAGTTGTTGGTTTTTTTTTTGCTCCCATATTTTTTTAATTACATTTTTTTAAATTATTATTTACTTTCTGGAAGTGTTTCTTTCGTGTCCATTATGGTGACTTTTTTATTTTCTTTTTTTAAGGGGGGAATATTTTTGCTCCCCTATATTTTTAATTACTTTTTTTTTATTACTTTCCTTCATAGTAAAGTGTTTCCTTCGTGTCCATTATGGTGATTTTTTATTTTGTTTTGTGGGAGATTTTTGCTCCCATTTTTTTAAATTACATTTTTGTTTATTATTCATTTCCTTCACAGAAGTGTTTCCTTCGTGTCCATGATGGTGATTTTTT
>NW_006400381.1:44275-45414 GCF_000299155.1 Elephantulus edwardii | reverse complement strand
TTTAAAATTTATTATTAATTTTAATGAAATTTTACAGACACTTTGAATTTCCATTTATTCATTGTTGCACTTTTCTCCCCTCCCAACCTTCCCCTCTAGTGCTCTTGGAAAAGGAAAAGTCTTTCATTGTTTTACGCTCCCCTATTTTTTATTGCATTTTTAAAAATTATTATTATTACCTTCATAGACGTGTTTCATTCGTGTCCATTGTGCTGTTATTTGTTTTTTGGTTGTGTTTTATTTTTCTCCCTTATTTTTTTAAATTGTATTTTTTTATTATTCATTTCCTTCATAAATGTGTTTTGTTCGTGTCCATTCTGGTGGGTTTTTGTTTTGTGTTGGGGGAGTTGGTTTGCTCCCATATTTTTTTAATTGCATATTTTTCCACCAATTAATTTACTTCACAGACGTGTTTCCTTTGTGTCCATTGTGGTGCTGTTTTGTTTTTTGGAGAATTTTTTTTTGCACCTATATTTTTTTATTGCATTTTTTTTAGTGTGAATTTCCTTCATAGATGTGTTTCCTTCATGTCCATTGTACTGACTTTTTGTTTTGTTTTTTTGTTGTGGGAGAGCTTTTTTGCGCCCATATTTTTTTAATTGCATTTTTTAAAATTAATTTCCTTCATTGACATGTTTCATTTGTGTGCGTTGTGGTGCTCTTTTGTTTTTTTTGTTTGTTTGTTTTGGTGTTAGGAGATTTTTTTTCTCCCAAATTTTTTTAATTGCTTTTTGATTTTTTTATTAAGTTCTTTCATACATGTGTTTCATTCGTCTCCATTGCGGTGGTGTCTGTTTTGCTGAATTTTTTTTGCTCCCATAGTTTTGTAATTGCATTTTATATCTATATTATTTTTTTTAATTTAAATTTATTATTACTTTCAGCAAAAACTTACAGAGACTGTGGATTTCCATTCATTCATTGTTGCACTTTTCTTCCCTCCCAACCCTCCCTATCTGTGCATTTTAATTAGGATTTTAACAGAACTTTACAGAAAATTTAGATTTTCATTCATTCGTTGTTGCATATTCAGTTGCATTTTTTTATTATTAATTTCCTTCGTAGATGTGCTTCGTTTGTTTCCCTTATGGTGAGGTTTTGTTTTGTTTTGTTTTTGTTTTGGGGGAGGTTTTTTGCTT
>NW_006400381.1:39959-42934 GCF_000299155.1 Elephantulus edwardii | reverse complement strand
ATATTCCCAGTAGTGGAATTGCTGGGTCAAATGGTATCTCTATTTGCAACTTTTTGAGAAAGCGCCACATCGCTTTCCACAGTGGTTGCACCATTTTATACTCCCACCAACTGTGAATAAGGGTTCCAGTTTCTCCACCACCTCGCCAGCATTTGATGCTTGAAAATTTTTATTTTCTCCTGGTTTACTTACAGAGTTCACGTTACATTGTCTTTCACATCGGAACAATCCCATTTCCATTCCCAATCCCTCCCTCCACTCATTATATGGCGAGATCTCTGATTAACACCCTCCCAAACCCCATCCCTTCACCTATATTTTTTTTTCCTTTATTATTTTAGTAAAATTGCTGTTCTTTGTATTTTTCCCCCAGTGTGCAGATGACTTTGGATTATTATTATTTTTTACTACTAGTTTATTTACAAAAAGCAAAAGCATGGATTTTGAGAACAGATTCTTCCAATTCCCTTCCACCGGCTCCCATCAAATTGTCCAATTCCCTGATTCCTCCCCCTTCTCCAGGCACCAATGACCTTTCTCATGTCTGATTGCCTGCCTCACGCTTGCCTGGGGAGAAGCCACTCACAGGTCACTCTTTGCCCATGTCCACTCTGTGTCGTTCTCATCATATTGGTTTCTTTTCAGATCTCAGGTGTGCAGGAGGGACAGCAGTTTCACCAGGGCCTCCGGACGTCGTGAAAGGACTCTCTTGCACCCCCAGAAAGCTCACAGCAGAGCTCACGGCAGCAGAACTTCCTTCTCCGCTTCCACTTGGTGTGGACACACCCCTTCAGTCCCTTGAAAGTGGACAAGAGAACAATGGTAAGTTGGGGGGAGAATGACGTTTCCTGCAGACGTGAGTGAGTCCAGGTGAGACCGGCTCTGAAAAGATGGTCACTTATCAACGGGAAAGGGTCCAGTTAAAACCTTCACCCACAGTTTCATCCTGCAAGACATTGTAAGAGAGTCGTTTTTACTTCAAACTGCAGAAAAGAAAGGGCGATGTTGGGGACAGACAAGTCCACAGCACGTCTTGTCTCCAAAGATGAGTCCAGCATCCTGGTTTTCTCTCCGTATGATGTTTTTTAAGTCTCTCTGTGTGTCTGTCTCCAGGCCTCCCAGGTGCGGGCAGGTAGCCTTTGCTGTCAGTTGTACATTTATTTTTCTATTTGGAGGCAGGACTCAGTCTCACAGGGACAGACAGGGTGACACGAAACCACAGGACAGCAGTGGACTCTTGTCCTTGACCATCAAGAAACACAAGACGTCGGGAGATCTGAAGACAGTGGACTGGACATACACAGAGAGAGAGAGAGAGAGAGAAAGAGAGAGAGAGAGAGGACATCCTTGAGTGGGGACCTTGGGGAGCCCTAAAGTGCATAGTAAGAAACTCTGGGCCTATTTGTACCTGTCATCTTCTGAATGGGCTAAAAACACTGGATTCTTTCATTTTTTTCCTTCTTTTTTTTTTTTTTTTTAAATCTTTTTCATCCTTAGAAAGTTTTGCAAATTGACTCTTTTGGAGAGAAAAAGAATCAGCTTTTTGGGGAACCTTTCAGAAAAGGCTCTGTGAAGGGTTGGTCCACATGGACCCTTTGCCCTAGTCTCTGAGTCAGTCTGTGTCATCCAGGGTCTTCCTCTCCCGCCCTGTCCCTCCACCCTTCCGAGCATGATGTCCCTCTGCAAAGACCAGTCCCTCCCGGCCACGAGCCTACGACGTGTGAGACGGAGCTTCAAAATCCTAGCCTCCGAGGAGACACTTGGTTTTCAGACCTGATTGTTTTCTTGGGGGAGTGCATTGTTCAAGACTCTTGTCCGTGGCTTGGATCAGGCGCACCTTAGTCTCTAGTCTGACATCGTTGCTCTCCAGCAGTCTGGAGAGGTCGCCGACGGCACGTTTTCTCTGTGCAATTCCTCTTTTCATTGCCCAGAGTGTTGACTGTGGAGCTGAGCAAACTAAAGCTGTGAACAATCTCAGTGTCTTGTCCATCTGTCCATAGACACACACACACACACACACACGGGCTGAGAATCTCTGTCATCTTGATGTTGAGCTTCAATCCGTCTTGAAGACTTTATAGTCCTTCTTTCTTCACCATGCTCGTAATCCACTTCCCATTCTTGGATATAAAAATGTAGTCATTCCAAGAGAATTCTGGTGGCCTAGTGGCCAGAAGCTGCCCTGCAATCCCCAAGGCACGCAGTTCAAATCCAGCAGATGCTTGGCTGGAGAAGGAAGGACCATGTCCTTGTCCTGTGCCTGTCGGATCCCGTTCGACGGAACACAACCAGAAAAGGAGAAAAGAGAAGTAGTTGTTCCTAGAACTCTATTAAAGAATTGCAAATAAACACACAGACCTTTCTGAATAATTTGGCTTGGGCACTAGAGATTGAATAGAATTCACATGTTCTCTCTGTGAATTTTCAGAAGAATGGATGTAAAAATAGCATCAGTCGAACCCTTGCTCATGTCAAGAAATAAAATGTGAAACGTCTGGTAGCTATTGTGACCTGTCAAGGCTGCCAAATGCTCAAGAAATTAGTCCCCGTGTGACTTGACTAACAGAGATCAATTTTTGTCTAATTTGTAAGCAAATTAGAACTCATCAGCCGTAGCTTCATAGGCTCAGCGTTCTATGTGGAAGATTCTTCACCCTGATGCATAGACCATGACCCTTAGTCCCAAATCATGACGTTTGATCAAAAAAGGACAATAGGACTCTTGGGAAGTTTTTCCATGTATGACAGAAAGTGCCGTATCAGTTCTGAGAAAATGACCAAAGTAATTAAGATTAGAGATAGATTGAATACATTAAAAATAATGATGAAACAATCAATTTCATTCTATGCTTAATATAATTTAATTCTATAATTAGTATTATTTAGTGAATTACTTTTTAATGATGACTATAAGAGTAAAGATACATTAAATATATTCAATATCAGCATTATCAATATTTTAATTACAGTTTCTA
>NW_006400381.1:32138-38754 GCF_000299155.1 Elephantulus edwardii | reverse complement strand
ATGTATGTCTAGTAATTCCTATTATACATTTGATATCTATCATGGATTACATATTGCAATATATGGAGTAATTCCTAGAAACATTCCTATAAAGTATATACTGTAACTATTATTAAAGAGTAAGGAGACATTAAATCTAATTCTTAAACTTTATAATTACTAACTATTATGTATACAGGATTTCTAGATTGTGATTATATAATTTGTTAGTTAGAACTTTAATGTTAAATATCAGAGTAAAGACACATTAACTACATGAAACATAATTATTAACTAATATGACCATTTATTAAATACTGTAGATAACCAATAAGTAGACTCTTGTCTAATTCCCAAAATGTGATTATCTAATTATTTAATCGTCCTCAATTATTTTTTTAATTTTTATTTTTTTTTCATCTACAATTATTAAATGTTCACTGAGATGAAAGAGACCTTAAATCTATGCGTGAGTATACAGAGATATCCTAATTTCTAGAAATTTTTCCTGTTCCATGTACGTGGAGTAATTGCTATTGTACTTTTGATATGTAGTGTGGGTTCTATGTTGTAACGGAGTAATTTCTATAAACATTGAGATGTATACTGCAATTACTATATATATGTTTATAGAAATATATATATATAAATAAATAGAAATATATATATTTATGTATTTCTATATATTTATCTATCTGTATACATAATGTCTAGAGTCATTCCTGTTTTGTATGTAGTTGTTGTTAGCATGAGAACTGGCCCACCCCTGACCGTCCAGCAGGTTTTCAGAGGCCGTGAATTGCACGGAGGAGATGATCCATCCTTCTCCCACGGTGCGCCTGCTGGCCTTGAACCGCGTGCCTTTGGGATGCCAGCTTCTTGCCGTGTGGCTACCAGAGCTCTGTGTTTCTACATAGTGTCTTTTATATGTATTATTTTTATATCTAGTATTAATATAGGTTTGAGCCCCGTCCTGTCTATGCTCTGTCCTCTCCCTTCCTGACCTCGAAGAGCCCATTGCAGCAGTTATCATGTTCCTTCCACCTGGTCGAGGGTCTTCCTCTCCTTCTCTGACCCTCCACCCTTCCCAGCATCATGTCCTCCTCCAAGGACCAGCCCTTCCAAGCAACGTGCACAAAGGAAGCAAAGCCTCACCCTCGTAGCCTGCAAGGTCCACTCCAACTGCAGCCTCTGCAACACCCCGTCTCTTTATTCTCCTGTCCGTCCATGCAACATTCGGTATTTTTCTCCAACAGTGCAAAGGCGTCCGTTCTTTGCCGGTCATCCTGAGTCATTGTCCAGCTCTCAGGTGCACAGCTGGTCATCGGAGGGACAGAATCCTACAACGGTGTCGTCCATCCTTTGCCCACGTCTCTGTTAAATGCTGCGGATTTCCCACTCTTTGAAGATCATCAGTGCGGAGAGATCGAGAGTGTCTTTCCCCCCATTTATTTAAGCTTTGCATTTCTTCCGGTGTTATTTTCCAGTTTTCTTCACATAAATGCTTTCTGTTTGCTGTCAGATCTGTCAAGAGTTCGTCGTTTGTTGGACGGAGATCAATGATGTGCATTTGTTTAGCTTTTTTGATTCTGTTTTGTTCACCCGGGAGACTCTCTGTCCATATTTCCTCTTTCCCTGTCTGGATGCCTTTTATTTCTCTTGCCTGATGTCCCCAAGTGTGTATCGTTATACAGAATCAAATACGAGTGACGGATCATCATACGGAGGGTGGGGAGAGGCTGGACCTTGCCAGTGGGGACTTGGAACCATGGTCACATCATGCGTCAGTGGTTTTCACATCATGGATTCACATGCTGCTCCGTGAAGTCCAGGCTCCACGCTGCAACACTCACACACTTGGAAACTGGAGGGAATATTGGCAAGGTGTTGGAATTCGCACCCAGAAGCAGATGATGTTATTACCTTCAGCACAGATTGTGTCCCCATATCCAGAAAACAAAGATTCTTATCACCGGCATAAAAGGTCATGACTTTTTTTTCAATCATGAGATTGAAACTTGTCCACAGCTTCGTCCTAATCGGATCTGCAATTAACACCCTGGGTACCGGCAGTCAGGAAATACGGAGACGTGTTGCACTGGGGAAAATCAGCAATTTGGGACCTCTCCAAAGTATTGAGGAGGACTGAGGTCACTTGGAGGGGTAAGGTGTGTCTGATTCAGTAATCTTTCCGATGACTAGCTATGTATTCAAGATCTGGACATATTAAGAACGACAGGAAAAGAAGGGTCTCTAGACGATGCATGTACTTTAAAAATAAAAAACTATTTTTGCCACAATGAATGAGTGGAAGTCCAAAATCTCTGTTACTTGATCATTGCAATGAAAAAAAAATTTTTTATTAGTGAAAAGAGTGTCAAATAATTAGTATGAAGTAGTATTTTAGAGTTTAGGATCTTTCCAGGTCATGGGGGAGCAATGATGTCAGTGTGAGGACTAAGGTGCGTCACCTTCAGGCCGTGGTTTTTCTTGTCACGTGCTTTTCATCTGAATAAGGACGATGGAAGAGGAATGGCTGTATTTGAGAGTTGTATTTTATCGTGCTGGGTGTACTTTATTACGGCGGTCAGCACCCAGACCTGTCTGTCCAGTGGATTTTCAGAGAGACTTGGATCATATGGGCAGAGATGGCCTGTCTGGGGTGATGAGATTTACAAAGTTATCAGACCCTTTGAGCCCTTGTTGGCACTGGATTTCAGTGTCCCTGCACCTGACGTGGAGCTGGGTTGCTGACAAGCGTTGAAAAATCAAAGCATTGGCCCAAGAAACTTGAGAGCTCCCCACGCCTCTTTGTAACACATTCGATAACTTTTCTGGTCCCATTGAGAGGGACCCAGGAAAATAAATAATTGGGGTGCCATGGTGACCCGGGGACGTGTCGCCCTTTTTTTAGGAACAGCCGGTCATCGAGGACGTGTTGGTGACATTCAGCCAGAGGGAATGGGCACTGCTCACGTGGGCCCAGAAGAAACTCTACAGCGATGTCATGTCTGAGACCTTCCGAAACCTGGACGCCGTTGGTAAGGACGGATACGCAGTAGCTGATGTCGAAATGCACCGTCGAGACTGGTATCTTTTCACTGTCCTCTGTCTTTGCACTAATGCCTCAATGGTAGGGGGTGGTTTTGGTCAATTGAGGGTCAAAGAGGGTCACTGTCCACCTCAAGGTGTGTAGTTTGAATCCCACAAGACAGCAAGAGTTCATCGAATCCCACAAGAAAGCAAGAGTTCCTCCAAGATCCTTTCTTGAAAGGATTCCCTCGGAATCGATGCTCTAAGCAGGAATCTTTGGGTCAAAAACACACCTTTCCGTGAAAATGTGCGTTTTTCTCTCTATCTGTATCTGTACAAAGCCCTCTGATGTTAACCCGACGATGTCTTTCTTCCTTTTTGGTTTTTTTTTTGTGTGTTGTTTTTTTTCTGTTGTTTCATCTTGGAACCCTCAGTCATCGAAACGGTGTGCAACGGGCAAAAATTATCGAGCCAACAGCCAGCCATGCTCTTCAGAAAGGCCAGGGACACCTCAGAGTCGTGTGGGAATGCGGACCCGCGTGCAAACCAGGCCCGACGTGTCAGGTGAGTTCACTCTGGCATTGACGGACGTGATTGACCTGTCAAGGTGTTTAAACACACACCTGGTAATGTACTTGTGCCACCTATTTCAGTCTTGACAGAAATCACACCTGGAAAGGAACGGTCCTGCATCGGAACCCAAGCCTGTTAAGTCACGTTGGAAACAGCGTTTACCAGCTAAAAGGCTCATTTTGCAAAAATACCGCCTGTTGACGGTGGAATTTTCTACAAAGCACTTTGAACTTTTATTTTTTTCCTGACTTTTATTGAAAATCCAATCATTGTGACACATTTTTGGGCCCCTCTCTTTTCCCCAGTCCAATTTGCAATGCAATCCTTGTTGGCAATTCGGGTCATACACAGAAAAAAACCTCATCTTAACATTCCTTTTAGACACTTTCTTCCCCTTCATTTCCCTCAAATGCAGTGTTTGTTAGTGATCCCATCTATCAATCTGTCCTGGCCTCTCTCGACCCCCTCCCCAGCTCAACCCTGGTTTTTAAGACCAGCGTTATGCAGTATTTGTCCTTTTCCGACAGAGGTACATCACTTATTAGAATGACCTCCAGACTCTGCCATGTCATTTCACAAAATCACTGGGTTTGCTGTGGGCTTTTTTCTCTCAATGCTCCAAAATAATATTCCCTTCTGTTGAACAAACCCTTCATTTTTCTGTCCATTTTGTTGATGGATCCTTGAGAGCCTTTAATACAGCAAATTGGCATGGATCTATCTCTTTTAACGTTTCACTGAATGATTCACAAGGGTCTTCTTCTGTTGAGCTTTCTTTAGAAGGCCCTTTTCAGAGAGCAGGCCGGTTCCTATTTCCTGTGATTGTGCAAAGAGCACCGTTTTCTAGCCATTTGTGCCTTGACTGTCTTTCTGAGAAGTCTTCTGAGGATGTGGGGGAGCATCTGGGACACAGTCTTGGACGGCATTTGCCGTCTTTGTGTATTAACGTTGCATGCTGGTCACTTAAAAATTGGTGGGTATCGGGAGTCGAGGTCCCTGTCGACGATGACTCTCATTTCTTGACTTCAATGTGGAATTTGGGGTTCGAGTTGATGCAAAATTAGGGGGTGTGTGACTATATAAGGCCTGTGAAAATGTGCCCTTAAAGGAATAAATGATTGCACTTGAGTTTAAGGCAAGCCTGGCTGCAAGGCTCACCACTCCCTCTTCCTCCCAATGTCTGTTCCCTTTTCTCTTGTCTTGCCAATATCTCCATCATAGACACCTTCCTGGGTGAAAAATAGAAAATTAAAGGTTCAAGACACCCTCACAGTCTGAATTGTGTCAGATTGACTTGTATGACTATGTCAGCCTTTTGTAAAAATCCCGTTAAGCCCTGCTGTCCCTGAGTTCAGTGTCAGAAACGTCACCATCTTACATGTCTTCTGTGTTGCTGTTTATTTTTAATTTATTTGCATGTCAGACGTCCAAAGCGTGGCCGTGACCGGTATCCAGAGACTCCACAGCGTGCCTGTGACCAGCGTCCAGTGACCCCTCCGGCCGCCCGCCTGGGACGTGACACTTGGCAGAACAGACAGGAGACTCGGACACCTGCGGACGAGAAGGAAGGTTCCTGCAAGGCCACGTCCCTGGGCCCCCAGGTGAGTCCTGGCTGCAAAGAGGCCCCCGCGTGCCACGCCGGTGCCAAGCCATCCTTGTGTCCGTCTGCCGCCCAGCGAGCTGGGAAGTGCCACCGCTGCGACCAGTGCGGCAAGGCCTTCGCCTACCCGTCGCTGCTGGCCGCCCACGTGCGCACGCACACGGGCGAGTGGCTCTACCCGTGTCCGCACTGCCCCAAGGGCTTCGGGCAGCAGTCGGCGCTGGCCGTGCACCTGCGCACGCACACGGGAGAGCGGCCTTACAAGTGTGCGCACTGCGGCAAGGGCTTCGCCCAGCAGTCCACGCTGGCCGCCCACGTGCGCACGCACACGGGCGAGAGGCCGCACAGGTGCGCGTCCTGTGGCCGCGGCTTCGCCCAGCACTCGTCCCTGCGGCGCCACCAGCGCGTGCACACGGGCGAGCGGCCGTACCCCTGCGGCGAGTGCGGCAGCGCCTTCAGCTGCTCGGCCTCGCTCACCCTGCACATGCGCACCCACACCGGCGAGCGGCCCTACAAGTGCAAGCAGTGCGGCAAGGGCTTCACCTACGGCTCCGTCTTCACCAAGCACATGCGCATCCACAGCGGGGAGAGGCCCTACACCTGCGCCAGGTGCGACAAGGGCTTCTACCAGCAGTCGCACCTGGACGCACACGTGCGCATCCACACCGGCGAGAGGCCCTACGCCTGTGCGCGCTGCGGACGCGGCTTCAGTGAGAACTCCAGCCTCAGGAAGCACATGGCCACGCACGCCAGGCAGCGTCCGGCGCCCAAGGCCTCCTAACGCGCGCTGTCCCACCATGACCTCGTGGACACCTGGGAAACAACCTGCACGCCCGGCAGGGCAGGACGACGTTCAGCAAGCACGTCACGACACGGGTGTGCACGCGTACACAGACACACAGACGCACGCAGGGCGACACACCACCAGGGACTCAGCGCACAGGCTGTCCTGACGGGTCTGGCTGGACGGAGCAGCAGCGGACACGGGTCTGCTGGACGCCAACGAGAATTGGCTTCCCTGCCCGCCACCGGAGGGATCCGCTGTCCATGTGGGCTTGACGCCGTGGGCGAGTCCACATCCACGTCAGGGAGAGGGGTGCACTGCGGTCACCCACCCGCAAATGGTCAGGGAGACAGGTTCACTGTGGTCACTCACCCGCAAACGGTCAGAGAGACGGGTGCACCGCTGTCACCCACCCGCAAACGGTCAGAGAGACGGGTGCACCGCGGTCACCCACCCACAAATGGGTCAGGGAGACGGGTGCACCGCGGTCACCCACCTGCAAACGGTCAGAGAGACGGGTGCACCGCGGTCACCCACCTGCAAACGGTTAGAGAGACGGGTGCACCGTGGTCACCCACCTGCAAACGGTCAGAGAGATGGGTGCACTGCGGTCACCTACCCGCAAACGGTCAGAGAGACGGGTGCAC
>NW_006400381.1:30975-32003 GCF_000299155.1 Elephantulus edwardii | reverse complement strand
CGGGTGCACCGTGGTCACCCACCTGCAAACGGTCAGAGAGATGGGTGCACTGCGGTCACCTACCCGCAAACGGTCAGAGAGACAGGTGCACCGCGGACACCCACCTGCAAACAGTCAGAGAGACGGGTGCACCGCGGTCACCCACCCACAAATGGGTCAGGGAGACGGGTGCACCGCGGTCACCCACCCGCAAACGGTCAGAGAGACGGGTGCACCGTCAGAAACGGGTGCACCGCGGTCACCCACCTGCAAACGGTCAGAGAGACGGGTGCACCGCGGTCACCAGCCTGCAAACGGTCAGAGAGACGGGTGCACCGCGGTCACCAGCCTGCAAACGGTCAGAGAGACGGGTGCACCGCGGTCACCCGCCTGCAAACGGTCAGGGAGACGGGTGCACCGCGGTCACCCACCTGCAAACGGTCAGGGAGACGGGTGCACCGCGGTCACCCGCCTGCAAACGGTCAGGGAGACGGGTGCACCGCGGTCACCCACCCGCAAACGGTCAGGGAGATGGGTGCACCGCGGTCACCAGCCTGCAGACCTTCCATCAGAACTCTCGCAGGGACAACGGCCTCCTCCCAGGGACCCAGTGACCGAGCATCTTAGCACAGCTGCAGACCGTCACCGCCTCCACCTCAAACCAACACTCACACACGCCAGCAAAACCACAACTAACAACTGTCCTGCCATTTCTCTCCTCTCCTCTTCCTCCTCCTTCCCCTTCCCCTTCCCCTCCCCCTCCCCCTTCTCCTCCCCCTTCTCCTTCTCTTCTCCTCTCTCTTCTTATTTCTTCTCTTTTCCTTCCCTTTCCTTTCTTTTCACCACCTGGAGCGGAACTCACCACTTACGTATAGACACGGGAAAGCCATGGAAGAAAGACCTTTTATACTTTTTCTTTCTCATCTTCTCTTCCATTATTTTCACCACCTAGAGCAGAACTTAGTGGACACACGTGGAAGCGATCGAAGAACCACTTTCTTGCTTGCTTTTCCTTTCTCCTTCCTTCCCTCCCTCCTTTTCCTTCCTTC
>NW_006400381.1:14682-30724 GCF_000299155.1 Elephantulus edwardii | reverse complement strand
TTTCTCTTTCTTTCTTTCTCTCTCTTTCTCTCTCTGTTTCTTTCTCTCTCTTCTCTCTTTTTGCTTCTCTTATTTTCCCTTCCTTTCTTGACTTTTACATTCCTATCTTTTCCTCTTCTTTCTTCCTTTTCCTATCTTTCCCTTTCTCCCTTTTCATCGCCTGGAGCAGAACTCACCACTCACCTATAGACACGTCCAAGCGATGAAAGAAAGACCTTTTCTTTCCGTTTTCTTCCTTTCTTTCCCCAAATTGAGATCTCCACAGAAGAACCCACAGGTTGCATATTCTTGAATCCTCTTCAGTCCTGTTCATAGCCCATGTCAGAGTGATGGAGACGGCTGGTGTTGGACGGCTCATTTCTCACACAGAGGAGAACTTTGCATTGTTAACACCAGGCTGTACTTAATTTGTTTCTCCTGTGTTCACAATGTCATTTCAAAATAGTTTTCTTCTTATTTATTTTAAGTCACTGGCTCTTGATGACCTTTCCGTCCATAGAGCCTTGTGAATGTGATTTCACATATTTTTTGTATTCTGTGATCATATTTGATAGAAGGGGAAAAAATTAACTCAACTTGTAGTTGGATTTAGAGGAGCTTGATGCCTTTTCTGTAAACTTTCATTAAAATCATAATTAAAATAAAAGACTTTATTTGAAAATACAAAAGCAGTTTGTTCCCTTTATCAATACTGTTCCATTCTTATTGTACAGTGACTCCCTCCCCCGAACTGGTAATAGTACAATATATGGAAATTGTGTTAATCATTTTTCACAGCATTTTGTTTCCTTTTTTTTTGTGCATAGTGACTGAGTTTGGACCATAATCATAATCTGTGTTGTATTTACCAATTTGCATTTTATCCTATTTTTTATATTTATTCATTTATTGTAACACATTGTCAACTCTTTTTTTCCGCCCTGCCTTCCCTGGTCTCCTTTGCAATGCACTCTTAGTCTGGACTGTTGTCATACCTGTCACAGTAGAATTCTTAAAATGCCTGCCCACTTGTCTCCCTCATCTGTTCCCCTGTCCTTTAAAAAAAACAACTATATTTTGTTTTTCATTCTTTCTTTGTTGGACATTTTCCCATTACCCCTATGCCACCACTATCCTATGATTCAATGCAAAATTTTAAAAAAAAAATTGCAAAAAAATGAAATTTGTGTGCTATTCTGTTGCTCTTTGGATCACGTGCCTTGCAGCCGTCTGGTCCCTGGATGAGAATGGAGTCGGATGCCTTGTGTTCATTTGATCCTAACAGAAGGAAAGGCCATTTATAGGCAGGTAGCTAGCTGGTGCGTGAAGGCCTTGTAAAAATTATTCTTTATGCTTTTTATTATATATCTCTGTCTATAGAGGCATATGTAGTCCATGACATAGAAGAAATAATTTCAAAATGGGAATGTCTGAAAACAAGAAGGTAGAAAAAAAATATATAAGACAGACTGTTGGGAAACACAAAACTTCTTTTTGTTGCCTTTGGAAGTATTGTGACTTTTTTTTATAATGAGATGTTGTCCATCTCTTCTGCAACAATGAATAATTTTTTTTTTAAAAAAAAGGAAAAGTTGGGGGAGGGATTGCATAACAATGAAAGAGTTACTTTTCCAATTTTAGTATATGTGCTGCCGAAGCGAGCACAACAGTTACTTTTCAAAGAGAAGAGTGAATTGGGAGGAGGGGATAAGCAGGGAGAAAAGTGCTACATTGAATGGTTGGAAACCCTAAGTCTCAGTAAACTATTACATTAATAAATTATAAAAATAATTTAAAAATATTTTTTAAAAACAATTTAACTGAACCTTTTTAAGTAACATGAGATGGGGAAGGGAGGACAAGGGGGGAAAGGTGCAACAATGAATGCATGAAAATCTAACTTCTCTGTCAATGTTTATGAAGATCACAATTATAATTTTATTGAAACATCATTTGTCTGTGTCCAAAGGATATTTCTTCTTTTGTATCCGTGTTTGGCTTGGTGTTTTAATTTAGCACGTTCAAATTATTCTTCCAAAAGTGACTGGACTTTGTATATAGCTGCTCCTTTTGTACAAAGCCTTTGTAGATGAGCCTTCGATGTAGATGATTTTTAAATGTCATTCCGGGTCGGTTTGGATTGTGGTTTGACTTCCTAAGAAGAATGTCAACCTTTGGATCCATCTTAAACCAAAAATGAGATCATTTGCAGATAAGATGGAAGAAAGCCACAATATGGAAATGAATATTCATTTACAACTTTCTATTATTATTTGTTTTTGGAAGCTAAAGAAGCTTTATTAAGAGGGTTCCAGGGTAGGAATCCTTGGTCTGCAGAGAGAGACACAAGCAGAGAGACAATCACCAACTTTTTATTCTTTTAAATTCCTTTGAGTAAGAATGAACACATGGAGATCCCCAAGTAGGTTGATGACATGAAAAGGAGGGGGGAAAAATTCTTTTTCAGAGCTGACAGAAGGGGGTTTTTTCCTCCTAAAACTGGTACCATTGCTTGCCTCTCAAAGTACAATAACATAACTTTCACTGTGTTAAAGTCATCCACTTAGAGGATTATTTTTCCCCCTGTGTCTGCATCAACAGCCAACTGAGATCAATGAATCAGATCTAGTCACAGAGACAGGCTGACTCATGTCCTTTCTATTTTGGGGGTCTTTGGTCCTGATGTGTCTTTCTCCCAGAGCAGGACACAGCATTAGAAGATATTCCTAAAAAGTAAAACCTTGCAACAATGCATGAATGGAAATCCAAAATCTCTGTAAATGTTCATTAAAAATTAAAGAAAAAAAAAAGGTAAAGCCATGATTTCCCCAAAGAACATGATAATGATATTACATGTGGATCCATATGAAAATCCTGACTTTCTCTGCCCTTTTAAAGTCATTTTCATGATTGCAATTCGTGTTTCAGTCCATCATGAAAAAGGAAAAATATTCAGACTAATGTTCTAAGTGAAAAACAAGCTTCATCTTGTCCAGATCTCTTAATATAGAGCGGAACCAACGAATCACACGGACGCGCATCTCGTGGTGTCTCTCTTCCCGCCCGGACAGTTTTTCCCGCTGCACAGAGGGCGCCCTCCCGGGACCGGAAGTCTCCATCCTCCATCAGCCGCTAAACGATCCCGTTCATGCCCGTCGACCGATTTCTCTGTCCCCCGAGCGCGCTGGCCCCTTGGATCCCAAGGATCCGCAGGCATTGGCCAGGTTTTGGGGGGAACTCATGCTGCTTTTGGTTCTTCTGAGCCTTTTATTTTTTTTGCCTCTTCCGGTGTCTCGGGATTTGCGGCCCGGCCACTTCCGGTAAGAGCTGAGCCCGGGACCTAGGACCCTGTAAAGTGGAGTAGTTCCACGATCAGAGAGTAAAATGCATGCATTTTCAGGCCTGAGGCACGAAGCGTGCAGCGTGGCTCTTAAAATGAACATCATCAGGGGTCTTGCTTGAGCGGGCTCAGCTGCCTGCAATATTTGGGGTGCAAAATGGCAGAAATCAGGGGCTGCCAACGTGCTCTCTGCACCCAGCTGGTTGGCCCATCGGCCAGGTTCTCCTATTTTATGTCCTCTTCTCACGTTGAGCTGGAGGCCGGCTTGTTTTGAGCGTTTGAGAGGTTTTTTTTTAATGCCACTTTTTTTTTAAATTTTATTTTATTATTTTTGTGTGCGTGTACCGTCAAATCAGATCTGACTGGTACAGGAGGAGATTGTCCCTCCTTCCCCAGCAGAGCATCTGGTGGATTCGAACTGTTGTGCATGTGTTGATGGATAAGGAGTGGTTTGAACTCACGACCCCAGATCATTCTCAAAGCCAAAAGCCAGGTGTCCACTGAAGGCAACTGTCAGAAGCATTTGCAAGACCCACCCCAAAGGCTGGTGGTTCAAATCCACCCAGTTTCCCAAGGACAAGAAGGACGATGAGCCACGTCCACCTTTTCTGATGGACCAACCATGCCTTCCCGCTGGACGGTCCACTCTGAGTCGCTGGGGGGTGGGAAGGGGGAGAAAAGTGAGCTTTTTTGCAGCCGTATCCGCTTTAAAAGAGCCTTGTTGCTGTGTAGACCGTTCCCTCCTGCTAACTTGGGGTCTGTGGATCTTGGCAATTGCAATCCACCTGCAGCATTTGCTGTCCAAAAGAATGGGCTGTGTTTTTCCCTGGTGATTTACATCAGAAGAAAAATGATGGAGTATCATACTCTAGGGTAAGCGAGTTCTGTGTGGTTCTAAAGCAGAGGCCCCCAGGACCTGTGAGAAGAAGGCAGGAGTGTGTGCTGGAGACCAGAGCGTGCTCTTGACTTCATTGCCAATATTCACAGTGCAGCTTGGCCCTCAGCCTAGCAAGAAGGCCCCACACCTGTCAATACCTTCTCCTTAACACCAATCTCCTCCTCAATCCTTCTTCCTTCTCAGGTCTCAAGGGTTCTGGAGGGAGGACGGAGCCAGTCTGGATGGCTGGGGAGCTCGGGTCACCTTTTTTCACGTCCACAGATGGACAGCAAGGATTTTCCCCTGCCTGCTGTGTGCTCAGAATGTGTTAACTCTGCCCCTTACAGCCTGCCTGGCACCCTGTGTCCACTCACCTCCCTCTAGCCTGCCCAGTGCCCTGTGTCCACACCCGTTTGTCAGTCTAGAAGGACGCCTTGCACTGAGAATCATCTTTCCTTGAAAAGTCTGGAAGATGGAGGCAGTTCTGGTGAGTTTTCCAGGGAATTAAGTTTCTCTTTGTAGAAGTGAGTAAGGTTGTGTGTGAATGTTTGCCCGGCCCCCCTGTGGGGATGTGGTTGTTCAAAGAAGGACGCAGGGAGAAGAGGTGGGCACAAAACTGAGTCCTCGAAGGCATCCTGACATCTTATCATGCAAGACTTTTTCTATATATATTTGTGGCCCTTGATCTATCTATCTTGTTATGAGCCATCAATTTATGACTCCTAGCGACCCTATGTACAACAGCCCTAAACTCTGCTCTATCCTGTGCCAATCGCACTGCCTCTGACACACCCATCCCGATGACCCCAGTCACTGAATCAATCCTCCTCATAGAGGGTCTTCCCCTCCTGCGCTGTCCCTCCACCCTCCCAAGCATGATGTCCCTCTCGAAGGACCCATCCCTCCTTGCAACATGCCCAAAGTATGTCGGACGAAGCCCCAGAATCCTTGCCTCCAAGGAGTAGCTTGGTTTAACCCTCTCCAGGATGAATCTGTTTGTTTTCTTGGCAGTCCATGGTACCCTCAATACTCTTCTCCAGCACCACAGCTCAAAGGCATCAATTCTCTTTCTATCCTCCCCAGTCATTGTCCAACTCTCTGATGCATAACAAGTGATTGCGAAGACCATGGCCTGTATCAGGCGCACCTTAGTCTCCATTGCATTGTGGACAAGAAAGTCCAGTTAATATCACTCTCCTTCAACTCTGTACCCCAACAACCGGAGCCCAAATAGGAGGAAAAAGAACATTTCTACCAACGTTTGCCGTCAGAAAGCAATTGAATGTGCGGTTAAGATGCATTTCTACGAATAATGGGTGACGGCAATGCACCCTCTGGACGGAGTCGCTTTCAGAGATTTGCACACTGAGGTCTCATTCTTCAGACCTAACACCATGAGCCCCTCACATGCCCCTTGCTGTTGGGCCTTCATTGAATTTTTCCCCCTTTTCCAATTTTGAGGCTTTCTTGCAAGCAACATACACATGGAGAAGACAGAGGTTCCCCATTCTTGCTGGTAAGCAATTCTTGCCTCGTTGTTTGGGGTATTCCTCCGTCTTCACCCCTTTTTGTCAGTGTATAGGATGATTCTCCATGCCCTTTGCCAACTCCATAATTCAAAGGCATCGATTCTTCTCTTGTTTTAATTGTCCTGCTTTGAGCTGCACGTGGAAAGCATCGGAAATGCCAAGAGCGGGCTCACCTTTAGAAGAATTGTTTGTTTGTTTTCTGTTTGTGGAGAGATGCATTCTGTCCAGAAGGCCATGGTCTTCGATCTTCCAACAGAGCTTCAAGGCGGCTTCATTGCCTGCGAGCTCCCTGGGCCATCTCTGCTTGAATGCAGGGGACTGATAAACCTTCCTCTGACCTGATGCCACATTCTTTCTTTTTAAAGTCCAGCGTCTCCTATGACTTGTTTGAAGATGGATAAACAAAACAAAACAAAAAACAACAACAAATACAGAGAAAGGAGGCAGCGTTCTCACAGATGGCTTGATTTTTCTAAAACACTATACACTGTTCCTTGGCTCTGTTTGGACATCACTGTTTTTGATCTTCAGCAAAACTTCAAGGTGTTATAAAACAGTAATGCTCCCAATGCAAACACAAGAGATGTCGAATCTTCAATCAGCTGACAGGGGCATCTTTTCTCTTGGGAAGGAAGACTCTTCACCAATCTCAAATAATGCATTCACATTCACAATATTCCTTATTCTCCTGATGGGAGTTTTCCATAAGGAGACGATACAGACACCCATTAGAATTTAACTTACGATTGTAGAAGGACTCAGCTGTTATATTGAGATGAGAAAATGAGCTGAACTCTTCAAAGACTTAAGATTGATTCATCTTATGTGCCCTCAAGTTGAATTCAACTCATACCCTGTGAAGGATACATCTGAACGCTCCACAACGTCAAGCATGATGTCCGTCTCCAAGGAACAAGATAAAGGTAAATAATCCAGTTGTAAAATGGGCACAGGATATGAACAGACACTTCACCGAAGAAGACACTCAGATGGCCAACAAGCACACGAAGAAATGTTCAAAATCCCTAGCTCTAAGAGAGATGCAAATCAAGACAACGATGAGATACCATCTCACCCCAGTCAGAAGAGCAAAATTTAGCAGAACAGCAAGCAACAAATGCTGGCGAGGTTGTGGAGAAACTGGAACCCTTATTCACTGTTGGTGGGAGTGTAAAATGGTGCCACCCCTGTGGAAGGTGGTATGGCGCTTTCTCAAAGAGCTGCAAATAGAGATACCATTTGGCCCAGCAATTTCACTACTGGGAATATACCCCAGAGAGACAGTAACTGACATCCAAGCAGATAGATGCACACCCATGTTTATCGTGGCTTTGTTCACAATAGCAAGGAGTTGGAAACAATCCAAGTGCCCATCAACAAATGAATGGATAGAGAAGTTGTGGTATATTCACACAATGGAATACTACACTGCATTGAAAAACAAGGAACTCATGCAATATTATTCAGAATGGGTGACCCTGGAGGACATTGTGCTGAGTGAAGTATCTCAGTCACAAAAGGACAAATACTGCATGGTGCCACTGTTGTAAAACAGGACTGACCTCGGGGTTGGGAGGAGACTGAGAAAGATGGGTTCAATAATGTATACTGTACTGAAGCAGATGAGGGAGAAAACTGTTAAAAAGGGGTTATGTGATGAGGTATTATTGTCATGACAGGAATCCAGAATAAGAGGTATATTGCAGAGTGGACTTGGGGATGGGGAAAGGGAGAAAATTATGCAACAATGAATGAATTTTATTTTTAAGTAACCTGGGGTAAGGTAGGGAGGAACATGTCCAAGAATGAATGAATAAAAATGCAACCTTTCTGTAAACTTTTATTAAAATCCCAAAGAAAATATAGTTCGTTCTTACAAAGGAGTATCAGAGACCATGACAAAACCATCATTTTCATACAGTTCATAATTTATGTCCTTCTTGATAACGTTCTCATATTGGGAAGAAGTCTGTTGCAAATAGAATTATGGTCTGAGACCTTTTTTTATTCACCACAATCAATGCTAAAGATGTTTTTATTCAGTGTATTGCAAGCCTGGAGTCTCCTGTGATTCAGGGAACATAGTCACGTGAGGGGCAAGACTTTCCTCTGTATGTTTGATGAGGTGGGCATCAGGGACACCTTGTCTGATGTACAATGTGCTGGATCTTCCAGGAATCTGTGTTCCATGGACGATGTGTTTGTGGCATTTAGTCAAGAAGAGTGGGTTTTGCTGGAGATGGCTCAGAAGGAACTCTACCAGGATGTGATGCGGGAATCTTTGGAAACCCTCTAATCCCTAGGTAAGAAAAACATCAAGATTCTGGGATCCTTTGCATGAAAAAGAAATCATTTTCCTTCCTCAGTATTGCTGGAGTCTCTGTCTAAGAAATGGAAGCAAATGACGCTATAACACAAGTCTTGTCTCTTCTTTTGGGATGTTCACATACCCAGCCTTTTCCATGAATGTCAAGCCTTGTCTTTTAAGGAAGATTTCGCTTGTTTTGTGATAAAAAAGTCCTCAGGTTTTGGACGTGTTTATATTGGGGTGGGGTTTTTTTGTTTGTTTTTTGTTTTTCTTTTCTCTTTTTAGATTTTGGACGTGTTTAAATCCAATCTTTGGTGTCTGTCTAGCTCAATGACTTTGAGGACTTTTACACGTTGTAAAATACTTTAACTGTGTTGATTGCTAGTTTAATACACCTATTGTACCCTAAAAAAAATAAAATTACAAAATCCATCTTCAGAGGATGGAGTTGGTGACCAGAAACTGTTCCTGATGATTCTTCAAAAAGCACACAGTCGCTTTAAAGATATTTCTGTTGTTGAGACTATGAGGATGATGGAAATAGAACTCTATTTAATACCTCTGCTCTTGACAGGAACAGGAAAGTCAGTTTTGTGAAAATTATATCCAACACAGATGGATATAAATTTGAATAAGTCAGTTGGGGTGGGAGAAATAGCTTTGTGATTAGTGAGAGAATTTCACCACATGTTGGTGTAATATGTGTAATTTACATCCAACGTAGCTCTTCTAAACTCTCCTAATTAAGCCCACTTATCTCACACGCAGATCCTAAGGAATTGGGTCTTTTTAAATCTATTTTTTGGGGTATGCCCACTTAGGTCATCACACACACACACACAGAGTTCCCAAGGAATTGGGTCTTTTTAAGTCTGTTTGATGCATTTTTTAAAGTATTACCAAAGGGATCCAACAGAAATCTGTGTCAATCTTCAATCACCACAACCATTTTTTAATTCTTTCCCCCCCTCCCCCTTTCTTTGACATATGGTGAAACCTTTTTAATCGCAGAATTCACTCAAATTATGGACCTAGGGGAAGTGATTTCCCTAAAAATGTCATGATTCCATTTAGGATGAAGGTCCACATCTTGGTTTCTTTTGCTGGACACCTGGCCAGCTTGCCTGACCGTCGAGACCCAAATAAAAATCAGCAAGTGTATTTGAGGTAAGTGCCGTCTGAATGGGGAAAAGTGGATAAACTCCTAGAATATCATGATAATAACATAACTATGTGTATATCTGTGTACTTAAGACTAGCTTTGTAAGTCTCTCCAAGCTTGTCTTAAAAGATACTTGATTGGTTCAATCCCGGGTTTTGGCACTAAAAAAAAAAAGATACTTGAGTGGTAAGGAATTGTGCTCACCCAAACGGATGTGGTTCAAATCTACCAGCTGCTTCAAGGGAGAAAGATGGACAAACTGTTCCTCTGATTAACTCCCTCTGAAAAAAAAAAAAAACAACCCTGAAGGGTCCCCAGGGAATCAGTTCAAACTCAGCGGTTGGTTGAAACAGCCACAGAACAGTTGAGAAGTGCCCAAAAGGGGTACAGCTCGGTCACACCAGAATCTGATCTCTTACTTGTCATCATTGATCTCAAGCAGTAATCAGTGTGTGATTTCCAGCAACAAGATGGTTACAACCACTCTTTATAAGTGGGAGATTCGACCAAGAACAAACAATAATAAATATCTTTCTGATTTTCTGAAACTTTCTGGACATTGTATAACTGATTTCTCTTATATTGTAATTGTAAAGCCATTCCTGCCCACGTTGAAGCTGTGTTCATATTATTATTGTTGTTATGTGCCATCGAGTCGCCTGTGACTCATAGCGACCCTATGGACAACAGCCCTAAACTCTGCTCTGTCCTGTGCCAATTGACCTGTCTCTGACACTCCCATCCCGATTACCCCAGTCATTGAATCAGTCCACCTCATAGAGGGCCTTCCCCTCCTGTGCTGTCCCTCCACCCTCCCAACCATGAAGTCCCTCTCCAAAGACTGATCCTGCCTTGCAACATGTCCAAAATATGTCAGACGAAGCCTCATTTTATATTTATATTATCAAGTTTGTTGTAATACAATAGCCTTACACACTGATGCTTTCATAAATCCATGTCACACACATGTTGTTCATTGGAAACTTACTTAAAACTAATAAAATAATCCAAAACTGAGATCTTGCATGAAATCAGGGCCAGTAATGGTCATTTGTGTATCAGATGATTGAAGGCGTCAAATGCCTCAAAACCTAGCACAAAAATCAGGCATGTCTGTGGTGTTTTGAGACATGGAAACAATTTCACTTCCAATTGGTGTTTCTTTTCAGAGATTTTAGAAAAGAGAACCCCTGTGAGACTACAGGCGTCCAACAGTACAGAATAACGTTAAGCCAGTTTTCCAGTCTTTGTTTGCTAAAATGCGACGCTCCCAGCACACATAGTTTGGAGTCTCCTCCATTCGGAAAGGCGTTTTTGGACTGCTTCTCCAATAGCCGTCAAACCAGATCTCACACGTCTCAGAGTCCGGAAGAGAGAGAAGCGTGCAGTGACCTCTCCCTGTTCAACTCTCCAAAAACATTCAATGCAAAGGAACCCCAGAACCCAAAGGCATGTGGGGAACCATCCGTGTGTCTGTCTGATTCAGAGGTGGCCTTCAAAAAGCATACTCGTGAGCTGGGTTTCAGAACACCGGCTATAAGAAAGATTCCTCTATTTCCTCACTGTCCACTTCACATACAACAACTCAGAAACATTCTGACACCCGCCGTCATCCTTTGCCTCCAGTTTCATATGAAACTTTGCAGACTCGAGGTGAGAAGCTGTCTCGATCTGTGGAAGGTTTTGCAGAGGGATCTGAATCCGAGACGCAGCCAAGGGGAGGCAGATTGGAAGAAGAAAATGCAATGGGGAAAGTCTTCCCTCATTTCTCGATGTGGGGTCATCGTACACACGTCCATAAGGTGGGTGAACCAAATGCTTGTTTCAAACCCTGCGGGGAAACCTTGACAGGTGCTGCCCTCTTGCCGGCTCACCCTGAAGCGAGACCATACATGTGACAACCTTATAGAGAAGATTTTAGACAAAACCCAGATGTCCAGCGTCCAGGGCAGACTCCCACTGGAGAGACGTCTGATGAAGACAACGGGTGTCAGAAGGCTTCCACATGCACCCCAGCCCTCGCTGTGCCCGCTGGACAGAGACCTTGTCTGTGCAAACACTGTGGGAAGGGTTTTACACGCCCCTCCGACCTCACGGTGCACACGCTGACCCACAGCTCAAAGAGGCCTTGCACAGAGAGGCCTTACACGTGTGGACACTGTGGGAAAGGGTTCACACTGCGCTCAGGGCAGGCCAGACACGCCAGGACCCACACGGGTGAGCGGCCTTACACGTGCGGCCAGTGCAGGAAGGTCTTTGCTCACAAGTCCTCGCTCACGGCGCACCTGAGAAGACACACTGGACAGAGGCCGTACGTGTGCAGGGAATGTGGGAAAAGCTTCAGCAGTGCCTCACACCTCTCGTAACACATTCGTACGCACACCGGAGAGAAGCCTTACGTGTGCAAAGGGTGCGGGAAGGGCTTCACGGACGGCTCAGCCCTCGCCGTCCATGCCAGGACCCACACGGGCGAGCGGCTGTACGTGTGCAGCCACTGTGGGAAGGCCTTCGTGGAGTACTTGGCCCTCAGGACGCACATGCATTGTCACACAGGAGAGAGGCCCTCCAGATGTCCACAGTGTGGCAAGGCCTTCGGCTGGGCACATACGCTGGCCGTGCACATGCGGACTCACACGGGAAAGAGGCCACACGAGTGCAGGGAGTGTGGGAAGGCCTTCACATCGTCCTTGGCCCTCACTGTCCACGTGCAGACACACACCAGGGACAGGCCTTACATCTGTCCACACTGCAGCAAGGGCTTCACCAGCGGGTCAGCCCTGGGCGCTCACACACGCACGCACTTGGGACAGAGGCCTACTACGTGCAGACACTGTGGGAAAGGCTTCCCTACCCCCTCGGCCCGCTACGCACAGACCCGTGTGCACAAAACAAAAGCATGAGCTACAAAGCATTAACCATCTGGCCTGGATCGCACCCAAGCAGACATCAGAAATGACAGATGGAGTCTTTCCCAGCCCTGGAAAACAAGGAAGGTCTCATTCACCATCTAAGCAAGAAATACTCTTGAATTTCTAGCAACCTGCTTGGTGCAAAGAGGGCTAATTTCCTTGTTGTTGTTCTTCTCCTCTTCCTTTTTAAATATATTTTTGTTTAACTGAAAGTTTACAGAAAAGCTAGATTTTCCATTCATTCATGACTGCACATTTTACCCCTCTCCCAGTTCACTTATTCTTTTTAAGGTATTCACTCCTTTTTGCAATTACCTCCCTTGCCCCAGTCTTCTTTGCAATGGACCTTTCTTATTCTGGGCTGTTGTCACTCAGATAAGACCCAGTCAAGTATGACTTGCAAACAGTTCTTTCCTTCCTCTGTTTGAATCCGTGTCTGTAATCCGTATCAGTGTCTGTAATCTCTCCACTCTTTTCCTATTCTCCTCTCAACCCGTCCATGTCAGACCTGCTTTATACCTGTGGTGCTGTGCAGTATGTGTCCTTATCTAACTGATATATTCCACTCGGCCTAATGTCCCCATGTTGTGTCTTGTTTTATAAGTTAATTGCTCTTCAGTGCTGCGTAGTATTCCATTGAGTGAAGGTACCCTTGTTTTTCTTTTTGTTTGTTGATGGGCAAATAACAATTTTGGAATAAGATTGTTCAACATCTTTTTTTTTTAACTGTTCATGCTTCATTGTCTTGACCTTCCCCTAGACCGTCTTGTTTTATTAGTGAAACACAAAAAAATTTGCAATTGTGTTAGCGTCTTTTTGTGTACAGAATGAGTCCTTTTTTCTTGTGTATGTTTCTGAATATAAACTCCACATGGAGAAACAGAAAAATAGAATTAAAGATTTTTATTTTGCTTTTAAATATATTTTCAAATTTTTTTAAAATATGGGTTTGCTTACAAAATTCATGTGCATTGTTTTTCACATTCTCTTCCTTCACATTGTGTTTCAGACAGCCACTCCCCTCCTCATATTTTATAAAATTAACACTGAAATATGACCACCATGGCTCTGTTTTTCCAGATCCCCATGGGATCTCTTCCCAATTCCTTTCCCCACCTCTACCCCCACCCATCAAATGGAGGCACATCGTTTTAATGCTCATTCTGGCTTGGACATTTCAAATCACGTACAATTTCAAGAAAAAAACCAGACTTTTAAGAGGTCAGGAATGTGTGATATGCACAGATCTGAAACCCAGGAATCGGGTCCCCCACTGTCATCAACCCTGCACAACCTTGGTGTGTCCTAGAATGTCACGTCTCTCTCTTCTTGAAAATTAAGAATTTGTACTCTTGGACAAAGACATGATCATTCACATAGAAGAAGAGGGAAAGGTGGGTGTGTATTAATCCTGGAAAGGGATTCTTCCAGGTGGTAAACTTTAATGCATTTCTTCATTTTCTGTGTCAAGAAAGTAATCTGGACTCCTTGAAAAAGAACGTGGCAACATGATCAGAAGAAAACCATATATGCATGTTGTTGTTGTCATTAGTGTGTGCCCGTCAAATTAAAACCGACCCACAGTTGACTTCTCCCGCAGAGCAGCTGATGGATTCAAACGAGGTGCCTTCAGGACTACTGTATACTTTCTTGTATTTCATGTGAAATTGCAGGAGAAATATTCACCATGGTGGTAAAACTTGAACATATTTTATTCGCTAGGAGTGCCAACAAAATAATGTGGATTCTGTGCAGAAGAACGTGGCAGCATGATCAGATGAAGATTCTAGATGCACTGGCCAGCCATAGGACACGATACCACCTTGCAAGTTGAGAAGGCAGTATTGTACCACTGACTTAGGTCAAAAGCCTCCAGGGTCCATTGTGTCTCCACATCAGAAAAGGACCTTCTCCTGTTTTTTGTTGTTGTTGTTGATTGCTGTTGAGTCTAGCACGACTCCTAGTGACTCCATGAACCCAAGACCCAATGCCTTTGTATAACTATCGTCATTTCCCAAGTTCACAGAGTTTCAAGAGGCATGTGGTTTAGGAAGTGGATGCTACTCCTGCTTCCAAACCTGTTTTCCAACTGGGAGCTCCACCAAACACTGTCTGCGTTGGGAAACCATAATGGCATTTCACACCCTGATGGCTTAAGGTTCAGCATCAAAGCAAACCCAGATTACCTCAGTACAGCACATTAACAAAAGAGTGATGCACAAAGGAGAACAATGTTCCTCCAAAATATAACAGCACTGGTCTCATTTAGCAGTAGTCAAATCTCGTCTCATGTCAAACACAACTCGTAAGGACCCTATGAACAAAAGACTTGAACTCTTTTCTATAATTAACATCATTTATGTTGATAGCCTCTCTTCTAAAATTAGTAAGTATCAAGCAGTAGTAATACTATATAAAGAGAAAACATGGACATGGTCTTAAGCTTTCTTATGCCTCTGGTTTGTTCCCGGGTTTCGGCACCAAAAAAGAATCTTTATTCCTTGGAAAGAGAATCCATGCCTGAAGAAATCACATGATGTCTATTCACATTGTTGTTGATGTGCGGCCCATGGAGTTGGTATCTGACAGATTGCTGGCTTCCAATGCAGAGAATCGGGTCAATTTGAAGTACGGGCTTTTAGGATTGTGGTGCTTGTTGCATTTCACATGATAAACTCCAGCGGAAGCTGTTGCTGGGCATCTGAGAAACTCCCTAACACTCTCAACTCTGCATATGGGGGACTCCCACCGTCACAGGGGCTGTGGACAACTTGATTCTGCAAAGTGCTTCCCTCTTCCCTCCCACTGGCTTCTGGCCATGTGGGACCTTCTCTGCCTCTCAGCCACTAAAGCTCCTGTCCCCGGCAACCAAATAGTCCACCATTCCATGGATCTCCATTGTCTTGAAGCTCTTTCTCACTCATCTCAATTTGCTATTTCTGCTCTCACTGAAATAACAATCACCCCACAAATATGTGTCTTTTAACAAAACTGAAATGTCTTTTCTTGTACTTGGGGAACTTTGCTCATGGTACCAGCTCTGGGGAAGAATCTTTTGCTCTGTGTGTTAGCTGTGGAAAAGCCTTCTTATGATCTTGCCACATCAGTGGGCCCAACATTGCTTGGAGAACTGGACATGCTGTGACTTTGTTCTGTGATTACCGTGCAAGGTTCTGTGTCCAAAGGACACCCACTTCCTTGGAAGATGGAGTAGCTAGATACCATAGTCAAGTCATAAAAGCAGACTCCAAAAGCAGAAGCAAAAAAGACTCCCCCCAAACACTCAACTTCTCTTCATCACGACAGAGAGCAACTCCTAATTCAATCTTCACCCTGTGATTTTCATGGTGATTCTGTGCATACACATCTAACTTGCCCTTCAGCAACAGAGCGAGAATTTCCTGTAGTGACACCCACATAATTGGAAAGGAATGAACACAATTTTCATTGGGTTTTTATTTTTTTATTGTTCTTTAAAATTATTTTTTTTAAGCAATCACTACTTCCTCTTCCAGCCATTGTCTCTGTGTCTGGGTTGGATTTTGTAATGCATTCAGAAAGAACAGGTGTCTAAAATGCACTATCAAGTCTCAAGAAGATCTTGCAAACTAGCAAGCCTAGGGGTGTGATAGAGGAAGTTGTCAACCAAACAGAAAGAAATAATATGATGTAATCATCTAAACTGAAAGTCTTGGAGAGAATATTATTATGATTTCACTACAATGTGAGCAACAAAACCATCCTCAAATAACTACAGTGCCTTGTCCTTTTATTTTCCTTTTAAATGGCTAAGAGCACCTGTTGGAAATAGCGTTTTTAAGTCAAGCCTCAAAAAGCAAAAGAATTTTTAGTTGCATACTGCCTTGGGACCTAATACGTGAGTTAACATGGATTATGTCATTTCAAGGAATGAAAGCCAGGAAAAATAGTTTTAGATA
>NW_006400381.1:6387-14067 GCF_000299155.1 Elephantulus edwardii | reverse complement strand
AAAAAAAAAATATACTGTCACTGAGGTATTTCACATACTTGCTGTGTTCCAGATATATCCAGGTTGTGCAAAGTCAACCTTTTACTATGCTGCATAGTATTCCTTTGTGTGCACATACCATTTTCTCTATCCATTCATTTGCCGATGGGCACCTGGGTTACTTCTATCTCTTTGCTGTGGTAAATCACGCAGCAATCAACATAAGTGTCCATATGTCTGTGTCAAAGCTCTGAAGCCTTTAGGCTGTATTCCCAATAATAGTGGGATAGCTGGGTCAAATGTTTTATCTATTTACAAGTTTTTGAGGACCCACCAGACCGTGTTCCACAGTGGCTGTACCATTTGACATTCCCACCCGCAGGGAATGAGAGTTCCAACCGCTGCACATCCTCACCAGCCTGTGTTGCTTGCTGTCCTGTGAAAATGTTGCAGTTGTGGCTGGAGTTGGCCGTCCACTTCCTACACAACATGTCTCTGGAAACTCAATGAACTTTGACAAAACAACGATAATCACAGAAAGGCTTCAGGTCTTTTGTTCCTAGGGTCACGATGAGTTGTGCTCATTTTAATAGCAATCAACAATCACAACAATTTGTTGCTGGAGTGAGATGGCATCTTATCATTGTTTTTTGGAATTGCAGCTCTTGGACAGCCAGGGATTTTGAGCAATTTTCATTTATTTGTTGGCCATCTGACTTCTTTGGGCATGCATCTGTTCCTATCTGCTGCCTATGCTGCGGTTGCGTTCTTTGCTTTCTTTTTCTTTTCTTTCCTTGTGCAAGTAAGGAATCTTCCCTACATTTCAGTTATAAATCCCTTATCAGCAATGTCATCTTCAAATATTGTCCCAGTCTTTTTACCTAAATATACTACCTTTGTGAAAGTAGTTGTTGTTATGTGCTGTCAAGTTGCTTACGACTCCTAGCGACAATATGTACGACAGCCCTAAGCTTTGTTCTATCCTATGCCAACCTTATTGTCTGATACTCCCATCCTGATTACCCCAGTCACTGAATCAATCCACTTCACCAAGGGTCTTCCTCTCCTGCACTGTCCCTCCACCCTCCCAAGCATGACGTCCCTCTCCAAGGACCTGTCTCTCCTTGCAACATGTCTAAAGTATGTCAGGCGAAGCCTCAGAATCCTTGCCTCCAAGGAGCAGCCTGGTTTCACCCTCTCCAGGATGAAACCTGTTTGGGGTTTTCTTGCAGTCCATGATGTATTCAATACTCTTCTCCAGTTGTTAAAGTAGTTAGAGTTTCAAATCTCCAACAGGTTTTGAAATATCAACTATGACGAAGTGCAATCCTATATCATCTACAGACTGTAGTTTGGAGAACTCTGCAATAAATGAAGCAGAGAGGAAACAAAGGTATTCTTTGCAGAGTTTTAGCTGATGTAGCAGAAAGAATGAGGTAAAAAGCAACATGGTCAACCCAATACAGTAACATCCACATCAACATGCACAGATGCGAAAAATAATTAGGAGCCTCAAAAGATCGTCCAACAGGAGAATTTAACGAGTCACTTTTCAGGAGAAAAGAATGGAAAGAAATGGACTATCCATGCAATCAAACCACTTTTAACACAAATACAGAGGAGAATATTTCACCGTAATCAAAATGCCATCAATTAAAAAAAAAATTGTTGTTGTTGACCAGGACAAATGAAGAGACAGGGACCCCAGGAATGAGGGGAGATGAGACAGAAGGCATGGGCAAACAGCTCCAAGACGTCCATGCCCAGCCTAGAGTGTCTCTCTCTTGCTTTTATTGAGATAAATCCCAGAGGAAATTCTTGACTCACGAAGCTACATTTTTCTCTGCTAGCATACTTTTTCTTATCTCAGGAAGGATGAATTTCCTTGGACCAGCTAGAAGGCGGCTGAAGACACCTGGTCTTTTGACAGAGCCCGTCTCCTATGATCTGTCTCAGGAGAAAACACCTCCTTGATCTGTTACAAGAGGAATTCCAGCTTGTTTTGTGCCTCCTTCAATTCCTGATCAAGCCTTTGGATTCACCTTTGTCTTCCCACCTACAGGAACTCATCGATACACTGAAATGGACAGCACTTTCGTTGATGGGAGCCAATGTTTTGGAGAGAGAAAAATTTCACCACGCATGGGAAAAGCAGGACACATACACAAAATTAAAAGAAAAAGCAGGACCCAATGTCAACCAACTGCATGGACAAGAAAACAGTCAAACTTGCCTGTGGTGCAAAGAAGTTCTAGTGATCCCTTTCTTGGAGTCAGTACTGTGTTCTGCAATCCCACACAATCTCTCTAAAACAACTGCAAACTCTTGCAATCGGTGGTTTAAAACTAAAGAATATTAATAATGATCAAAGCATACTTTGAATCCTTCAGATGTTAGAAGCAATCAGAACGTTCCATACAGTTTCTACACGTCAAAGGTTCTGCATTGTGAATCCTACTAAGTCACTCCAAGATTATTTACAAGGATCAACCCTTTCTTTGGTGGGATTGCCTATCTGCGTAGTAGGAGCTTTGAGATTTGGGCACGTCGAGGCCAGGAGGGACTGGTCTTTGAAGAAGGACATCATGCTTGGAAGGGTGGAGGGATAGCACAGGAGAGGAAGACTCCGAATGAGGTGGATTGATTCAGTGACATGGGGGTTGGTGTGTTTGGAAACAGTGAGACTGGCTCAGGACAGGGCAGGGTTCAGGGATGTTGTGTTTAGGGTCACTATGCACCACAGGGGACTCCATGGCACATAAAAACAACAACAAAAAAAGCTTTCACACAATGCTGACATTTAAAATTCCTCTCTTGTGGATGAGGTTGTGTACGGAAAATAGGTGCAAATAAAGGGTTCTCCCCATGCTCGGAAGGAGCTCTGGGGGACAAGTGACATGTTGCTACAGTCCTGAAGGCATGTCGTTCGAGGCCACCAGCTGCTCTGTGGAAGTAGGATGGGCAATCTCCTCTTGTACGATTAAATCCCTCGGAAAACTCACACCATGACACTCCACACGTGCCATGAAATTTTAAGTCCTGTCTCCAATGAGATTTTACAATTCTGCACTGAAAGCAGAAAGATCAGGATGTCTGTTCACTGTTTTTCATCACACTTTTTATTTGAATTCAGTAGTTTACAATGAAATTCATTTTGATCACTCATTCCCATACAGTCCCCTCCTCTCCCACCTCCTGTCAATCTTTAGTGTGTGTCCAATTCCAGAAGGATCCTTTTTTCTCTCTAGTATTATTTTTCTTCTTTCATAAATTTTTTCATTTTCATTTTAATGAAAGTTTACAGAAAAAAAGATTTTCATTCATTCATTGCTGCATATTTTACCCTCTCCTTTGATTCACTTTTTTTTAAAAAAAAAATATATTCATTCATGGTTGTAGCAGAGGGATCCTTTTTTTTTAATTCTCCACTCAATTTACCCTAATTTTGCATTCACCTGTTCCAAGGCTGGGATTACGAATCCATTCCTGCTTTGCCCCGAGACATCCTGGTTTCTTTTTCTGCCTGGGAAGGAATGAATGTTCTTTTCTTGGACAGAATGATTCCACTCTGCTTCCCATCTTCCACTCCCATCGACATGTCACGCTGGCCCATCCGTGCCCGCCATTCAGGGCTGTAGCCTGTGCTTCTGATGAATCGTGACATGTCGCTTGAGACCTGATAACTTGCTAAAGGCTTTGCCACAAACCTTGCATTCTAGAGGGTTTTCTCCGGCATGAGTCCTCATGTGCCTGGCCAGGGCCGCGCGGAAGAAAAACCCTTTTTGGCAGTGGGGACATGTGAAAGGGGTCTCTCCGGTGTGTGTGCGCAGGTGCACAGTGAGGTTGGAGGGCTCGTTGAAGGCTTTCCCACATTCTGTGCACCGATAAGGCCTGGGTGTGGAATGTGTGCACGCGTGTGTGTGGAGGTCAGAGGCCTGCGTGAATGCCTGTCCACAGGCCTCGCACCCGTACGGCCTCTGTCCTCCTGTGTCCGGCCTCTGTCCCCCCGTCTGCGGCCTCTGTGACCCCATGTGAGGCCTCTGTCCCCCCGTGTCCGGTCTCTGTCCTCCCGCGTGCGTACGGAGGTGAGAGGCCAGCCTTGAGGGCAGCAGGAAGGCTTTCCCACACTCGGGACATGCGTGCGGCCTGTCCGGCGCATGAGTGCGCATGTGGGCCGTGAAGGCTGAGCAGTTGGTGAACGTCTTCCCGCAGGGTGGACAGAGGTAGGGCCTCTCGCCCGTGTGCGAGCGCCGGTGCACGTGGAGCTTGGAGGCCACACTGAAGGTCTTGCCACACTCGGGACACGCGTGCGGCCGCTCACCCGTGTGCGTGCGCATGTGCACCGTGAGGTTGGAGGCCACGCTGAAGGTTTTCCCACACTCCTGGCATGCGTACGGACGCTCACCGGTGTGTGTACGCAGGTGAACGCTCAGGTGTGAGGGCACGCCAAAGGCCTTGCCACACTCTGGGCAGGTATACGGCCTCCCCACTGGCTGTGCCAGACCCGAGGGTCCCCCCTGACCCGAGGGTCCCCCACGATGCCCGGATGGCTTCTGCCTGGCGTGAACCCTGGTGTGTTTGTTGAGCGCCGAGCGGTAGGCAAACCCCTTCCCGCACAGTGTGCACAAGTAAGGCCTCTCTCCAGTGTGGATTCTCGCGTGCCGGACAAGTGAGGAGTGGCTGGAGAAAGCCCGGCCGCACTGCGGGCAGGGGAACGGCCGCTCGCCCGTGTGCGTGCGCTCGTGCACACGGAGGTGCGAGGGCCCCCCGAACGCCTTCCCGCACTCCACACACGTGTGAGGCCTCTCCTGCATGTGGATGCCAGGCAGGGAGTCCATGCCTTCCCAATGGACACGGGGCCTCTGTCCTGCGAGTGAGCATGTGTGATCCATGAGGGCCGGGCAGGAAGGAGAGCTTCTCCCACACTGTCCACCTTTTGAAACTCCATCTCTAGGGTCAGGGATTGTGCGGTCTAAAATCATGAAGGTTTTCCCACATCCGTGAAGCTCCCCGTCCTCCTTAATCTGCCCCTGAGGACGAAAGCTTTTCCCACACTGTCCACCTTTGGAAGCTACGTTTCCAGAGGGCAGGCACATGTGTTCTGAAAACATGGAGGTTTTTCCACATCCGTGAGGCTCCCCGTCCTCCAGAATCTGCACCTGAGGACAAAAGCTCTTCCCACACTGTCCACCTCTGGAAACTCCGTCTCCCCGATCTGAGCACATTTGGCCTGAAAACAGGAAGGTTTTCCCACATCTGTGAGACTCACTTCCCTCCAGAATCGGCCTCTGGGGACAAAAGCTTTCCCCACACTGTCCGCCTTTGGAAGGTCCGTCCTCAGGGTCAGGACACACATGGCCTGAAAACATGAAGGTTTTCCCACATCCATGAGGCTCCCTGCCCTCCTCAATCTGCCACCGGTGACAAAAGCTCTCCCTACACTGTCTGCCTTTGGAAGCACCGTCTCCAGGGTCAGGGCGCACATGGCCTGAAAACATGAAGGTTTTCCCACATCCGTGAGGCTCCCCACCCTCCGGAATTGGCCCCTGAGGACATAGCACAGAGCGATGAGAAGTGAATTTCCCACCTGCCTTCTCCTCCTCAGCTGGGCCTTGACTATGAGTCTGTTCCTGTGGAGGACGTGATAAGGACACACTGTCCACGTCTGCATATGTATTTTTACATCCGTTTCTGAAAGTTTCAGAGGAACCTGGAGAAGCAGGAATGACAATATAGTTCAGAACTTTGCCCAGATTTATACCTCTGGCCCCTCTCATGGGCTCCAAAAGGTGGGAGTTTACAGAAAACCTTTTCAGAGCCCCAATCAGTAATGCCCTTGGCCTGTGAAATCTCAAAGGCTGGGTCCCCACATGCCTGAGCTTTCTGGGGTATGTTTTCCTCAAGGGTGGTGGTTGGAAGGGTGTCTGTATGAGAGTCTAAGGGTAGAATTCTACACGTTGCTTACACACAGACGTGTGATCCAGGTGATGCTAGGTTGGGGATCACAGGGATGTCAGAAGAAATCCACGAAAGGTGTTTTGGGGTTTTTTTTGCACTCACAGCTCCCAAAAGGAATGAATTCAGGAAAATCTTGCAGCAGCATAGCAAGCCTGGGCGTCCACTTGAAGGTCACACCACAGTGACCAGAGTCATCGGTGTCTTCAAAGATTTTCTCTATGAAATGGTGTCTGGGGGCAAGAAGGGGGAAGAGGGAAATTTACAATGAGAAATGAATTCACTCTCTCCACTAAAAACCACAGGCAGAGTGTCTGGGGTTTTGTTTTTCCTTTTATGTTTTCATGCAGTAAGGTACTGAATGCTTATGAGACTTCTAGACAGGAATTTCTCATCCACATTCCTTTTGCAAATGAGGCAAGTCAAAGACGTTTTCCCAAGTTATTATGGAGTTAACAAGAACTCGTGCGAACGTGCCCAAGAATGTTTGCTTTTAAAAAATGATTCTGTCTCATTTTAAATGGGTCACAGAGGCCTCGTGTCTGCCCGATGTGGACTGACCTTCTCCATCTACCATCATCTGGTGGGGAGTATGGTTATTCTCAGTTGGGGGTTGCTTTAGGAATTAGCCAAGTTCAGCATCATTCTGTCAAAACCTTATGCACGCTTCTTATTTGAAATCTATGGCGTGATACTGTGGACCATGGAGCCTGTACTGACCCACAGCTGACCCTCCGGCTGGGTTTTCAGAGGCCGTTAATGACATGGTAAGAGACGGCCCCAACCTTCTCCCGCAGAGAGTATCCGGTGGCCTCAAACCACGTGCCTTTGGGATTGCGACAGAGCTTCTTACCACGAGACCACCATGCACAGAGGCAAATATAACTGAGCTTCAGCAGATTTCAAACACGACGTTGATTTCGAAAAACATGCTTGGAATAATTGATAAATGCATAAGAAAGATGGACTATGTCCTTCTCTGTGAAAACCCGCTGGACGGTCAGCTGAGTATCAGCTCAATTGTACCCATCCACAACAATAATAAGTATATAAATGTACAGTGCAACCAAGTTTGTAAATATATAAAGACATGCATACAGGAGTCTATATTCATTTAAAACAAAGCTTTGCATTGTATCAAAATGGTTGCACAATTTCCAGGACAACTGATGACAACTTATACAATGTCCTGAAAACTTTCTGATTCTGGAAGGGGTCTAAATTATTGTCAGATACTTTCTGAACCAAACACACAGAAGATGTGGGTGTGACCTCTTCTCCTTGATCTGGAAACAGATGACTGCTTTTCTGAGTCTCCTGACTGGTGTTAACCAGTGAGTTAAAATAGGGCACTCAATAGATGATGTTTTTATGTGACATGGATACCTCCCTTCTTCTGCAATTTTGGAACCATACAGAAAGAAAAAAAAATATGGCTCTTCAGTACACAGATCTAGAGAGAAAGGTTGTCATCTCCTGACTTTAGGTTTATAGGGCTTTTTCTGCACAGGCCTCAAGCAACAACTCACCTCAAATATTTGCTCTGGATATTATGCATATCTTTACCGCCAGGCAATGTGGGTATTTCTCCTGAAAAAGATGGATGAGAGAGAGAAGAGAAGATGAGAAAGAGACAGAGAAAGAAAGAAGGAGAGAGAGAGAAGAGAAGAGAAGAGAAGAGAAGAGAAGAGAAGAGAAGAGAAGAGAAGAGAAGAGAAGAGAAGAGAAGAGAAGAGAAGAGAGGAG
>NW_006400381.1:0-6287 GCF_000299155.1 Elephantulus edwardii | reverse complement strand
CCTAACTTGATCACTTAGCAATATCAAAATAGAGAGAGAAGAGAAGAGAAGAGAAGAGAAGAGAAGAGAAGAGAAGAGAAGAGAAGAGAAGAGAAGAGAAGAGAAGAGAAGAGAGGAGAGGAGAGAGAAAACAAGGTGTTGAAATTCTTTCTAAATGGCATCAGCCTAGGTTTACCAGATTGCATGTGTCCATCCAAAGTCTGAACGGCTAAGGTTCACAGTGTGCCAATGTACGGAAAGGCACTCCACAACAGAAAGCTGTTGTAAAGACAGAGATAATAGGCATTTTTTTTGTACCCCTTGGGCCATATTTCACAGGACAATTAAGGAGACCCATTTTGTCTACACCATGCACCTTTTCTCAAGAATATGTGCAGTTCTGTTCTCAACTCTAAAGAGATTTTTTTTCTCTCTCTCTGAATGATCATTGAAACATCATTTATTCCATGTAGGGCAGGACATTAAAAAAAAAAGATGACCTTCGTATTCGTTCTTGATCCGGTGGTACTAATCTAGTCCTAATATGTGCAAGTCTGTCCTCAACTCTAAAGACATTTTTTTTCTTATTGATTACTGAAACGTCACTGACTCTGTGTACAGTAAGACGTTAAAAATATCGATGACTTTCCTATTCCTTCCTGGTCCAGTGATAATAATTGAGTTCTATTTCCACTGTCCTCAGCTCTCTGTTAAAGACATGTTCTCAGTCTACCATGGGGTCTTTCCAACCACTCTCTACGCGTCTAAGAGCCGGACAATGACTGAGGATGATGGAAAAAGAATATTTGCTTTTGAGCTGTTGGAGAAGAACACTGGACATTTCATGGATGACCAAGAGGATAAACGCATCTGTCTTGGAAAGGGTGCAGCTGGAGTGCTCCTTGGAGTCAAGGATGATGAGGCTTTGCCTTACACCCTTGGGTCATTTGCTAGGAAGGGCCATTCCTTGGAGAGTGGGACATGATTCTCAAAGGGTCCACGGAGCTACCGTGAAACCAACAACTGGATTTAAGAAGGAGCCTTTCAACCTCAAGAAAGATGAGACCACAGCTTTCTGATCTGGGGGGGAAATCTGGCCGTGTCTTCTTGAATTATGTACTTCCTTCCTTCCTTCTCTCCGATGATATAATTCCAGCAATGGGAGAGGTCAGGTGCGTGAGAAGGATCTTTCCATATTTATTTATCTATCAAAAGTCATGCTTACCTATCGTCTGGAGGTTTTTCAGGGTTTCCCGCATGACATCGTGGTACAGTTGTTTCTGAGCCCCGTTCAGCAGGGCCCACTCTCCGTGACTGAAGACCACGGACACGTCTTCCACGGACACGGGTTCCTGAAACACACAGCACATTCCCAGTCGGGCAAGAGTCTCACTACATCACACCCCAGTTAAGGAAAAGGTCACCCCCAGATTTCTTTTTTTTCACACGCGTGGTTTTCAGAACCTGCATCTGAATGCAATCGTGAGTTGATGAAGCCCAAGCCATCCCTTAGAAAACAAAGAAATTCTCCTTTCTACCATCTATTTAACTTATTTTTAATTTTTTTATTTATTTGGGTTTTGTTTTTGTGTTTTTGTTTTTGTTACTTCTCCTGACTCAATAATCCCAGAAGCATGGCTGTTCACAGTCAACCTCAAATAATGTTGTCGTGTGTCGTCAAGTAGGAACAGACAGACAGCCCTCCAGTGGGTTTTTGTAGACGGGAAAACTCACAGAAAGAGAGGTCCCATCCTTCTGCCCACACAGCGGCTGGTGGACTTGAACCGTGTGCCTTTTTGGGACCACGGTGCAGCTTAATACCACCCAGCCCCCAGTTTTTACAATAGTGATCTTATTTCATTTGCAGTAAACTTTCTAACTTGGTAGAAAGCTTCCTAAGGGCCTTTTTTTTTCATCAGGGCTCTTTTGTCAAGACCTTACTGTCTTGTTTTTATGCATCCATTGATAGATATTTGCATTGTTTCCAACTGCTGGTTATAAACACGGGTGGCGATCTATTACTTCAAGGGGCATCTCTTAGTTATTAATGCCACATTACAAAGAAAGCGTCAACATACTACAAAAATAGAACCAAAAGAAGTGCAGGAGAGGGAGACCCCGGATGAGATGGACTGATCCAGTGACTGCAGCCAAGGGTGTTAAGTGTGTTTGAGTCAGTGACACGGGCTCAGGACAGGGCAGGCTTCAGAGCTGCTGGATCCAGGGTCACTACAAGTCACAGCTGCTGGCTGTTTCTTGCCAGAACGATGGACAATCTCTTTCTGCAGGATGTCCTGCGTCTGAAAACTCCCTGGAAAATCAGCAGTGGGTCAGCTCCCACTTAGAGACAAGACGTTATAAAGCTGCCGTACTCGGCCACGTTTCCCCCTTTACAGGCCTGCAAAACTCAGAGGGTTTTCCAAAAGTCTACACGCAACAGCAGCACGTTATGGCTTCAAAGGAGGGAAAAGCCATTCTTGTGCTCAAAGACCTGACTGTGTGTGTCTCACCATTCCTTTGCTGCACCTTCTGCAGCACTCAGAGATCAATGACCCTGAAGACCAAGGACTCAGTGTTGGAATAGTGTTGGGAGTGGACAAGAGCAGTGGGCAACGGGGGGGGGGGGGGGGGGGATCAGGGGTCCCGGCACACTGCTGGGAACACGCCTTTGGGATTTGACAGCTAAGGCACGATGCTGGCGCCCTTCTCCATGGTTCACACACTCCTCCAGCTCATCTCCACACTCCTGCATCTTCTCTACACCATCCAGAGTAACCCCAAACTATTCCACATAGTGATTCTGCACACCCGCAATCATGTCCTCGCCCTCCATCCTTTCCACACCCTCCACCCCGTCCACGCCCTCCATCTTGTCTCATCCTCCATCTTGTCCTCTGTCCTCCATCTCTTCCCGTCCTCCATCTTATCTTCCATCTTGTCCTCCGTCTTCCAACTTGCCTCATCCTCCATCTTGTCCTCATCCTCCATCTCGTCTCATCCTCCATTTTGTCCCCTGTCCTCCATCTTGTCTCACCCTCCATCTTGTCCTCGTCCTCCATTTTGCCTCATCCTCGCACTTGTCTCCTCCTCCATCTTGTCCCATTGTCCATCTTGTCCTATCCTCCATTTTGTCACCTGTCCTCTATCTTGTCTCATCCTCCATCTTGTCCTCTGTCATCCACCTTGTCTCATCCTCCATCTTGTCCCCTGTCCTCCATCTTGTGTCATTTTCCACCTTAATCCTCTGTCCTCCATCTTGTCTCCTGACCTCCATCTTGTCTCACGTTCCATCTTGTCTCACCCTCCAGCTTGTTTCATCCTCCGTCTTGTCGCATCCTCTATCTTGTCCTCTATCCTCCATCTTGTCGCCTCCATCTTGTCCTCATCCTCCATCTTGTCCTGATCTCCATCTTGTCCTCGTCCTCCATTTTGTCCCCTGTCCTCCATCTTGTTTCATCCTCTATCTTGTCCCGTCCTCCATCTTGTCTCATCCTCCATCTTGTCCCTTGTCCTCCATCTTTTCTCTTCTTCTATCTTGTCCTCTTCCTCCATCTTGTCTCATCCTCCATTTTGTCTCATCCTCCATCTTGTCTCATCCACCATCTTGCCTCATCCTCCATCTTGTCCCATCCTCCATTCTGTCCCCTGTCCTCCATCTTGTCCTCCATCTTGTCTCATCCTCCACCTTGGCTCATCCTCCATCTTGTCCCCTGTTCTCAATCTTGTCTCTTCTTTCATCTTGTCCTCTTCCTCCATCTCCTCCATCTTGTCCGATCCTCCATCTTGTCCCCTGTCCTCCATCTTGTCTCATTTTCCATCTTAATCCCCTGTCCTCCATCTTGTCTCATCCTCCATCTTGTCCCCTGTCATCCTTCATCTTGTCTCATCCTCCATCTTTTCCCATGCTCCATCTTGTCCCCATGCTCCATCTTGTCCCCATCCTCCATTCTGTCCTGGTCCTCCATCTTGCCCGCTCATGATCATGGCCCTGCCCCATCAATTTCTGAGCCTCCACCATGACCCTGCCCTCCATCATGGCCCCACCTGTCGTGTCCCCTTCCGCCACTATGACCTCAGCCACAATCATGGCCCCACCCCCCTTGGTGCATCATGGTCAGTGAGTCCTCCTGAGGCCCTGCTTCAGGGCTGCTGGACACTGGGTTGTTAAAGGTCACGGGTGCATGAGGGCACCTCAGAACCACCATCAAATGATCATGGCCCCCTGCCATCCTATCAATGGTTTCATCACATGCCCCGCCTCCATCATGGCCCCGCCCCATCATGTCCCTGCCCTCCAATCATGTCTCTACTCCATTGTTTCCCACCTCCCAGCATGAGCCCACCCCATTGTGTCGTCCCGCCCGCCGTCATGTCCCTACTCCATTGTCTCCAACCCTCCACCATGATACTGCCTCCATCGTGTCCATATTCTCCAATCATAGCCCCACCCCATCATGGCCCCACGTCATTGTATCCAGCCTTCCACCATGACCCCGCCCCTGCTGTGTCCCTGCCCTCCAATCATAGCCCTGCCCCTGTCATAGACATACCCTTCAATCATAACCCCGCCCGTCATAGCCACGCCCTCCAACCATAGCCCCGCCCCATCATGTCCCTCCTCCACTGTATCCCACCCTCCACCAAGACCCAGTTCATCCTGTCTCATCCTCCATCTTGTCCCGTCCTCCATCTTGTCTCATTTTCCATCTTGTCTCCTGTCCTCCATCTTGTCCTTGTCCTCCATCTTGTGCCATCCTCCATCTTGTCCCCTGACCTCCATTTTGCCTCATCCTCCATCTTGTCCTATCTTCCATCTTGTCTCATCCTCCATCTTGTCTCCTTTTCCATCTTAATGCTCTGTCCTTTATCTTGTCTCATCCTCCATCTTGTCCTTGTCCTCCATCTTGTGCCATCCTCCATCTTGTCCCCTGACCTCCATTTTGCCTCATCCTCCATATTGGCCTATCTTCCATCTTGTCTCATCTTCCATCCTGTCGCATCCTCCATCTTGCCCTGTCCTCCATCTTGTTTCATTTTCCATCTTGTCTCATCCTCCATCTTGTCTCAATCTCCATCTTGTCCTCTGTCCTCCATCTTGTCCCGACCTCCATCTTGTCCCGACCTCCATCTTGTCTCTTCTTCCATCTTGTCCTCTTCCTCCATCTTGTTTCATCCTCCAGCTTGTCATCATCCTCCATCTTGTCACATCCTCCATCTTCTCATCCTCCATCTTGTCTCTTCCTCCATCTTGTCTCATCCTCCATCTTGTCCCGTCCTCCATTTTGTCTCGTCCTCCATCTTGTCTCATCCTCCATCTTGTCCTTGTCCTCCATCTTGTCTCATCCTCCATTTTCTCATCTTCCATCTTGTCCTGTCCTTCATCTTGTCTCATCCTCCATCTTGTTGCTGTTCTCCATCTTCTCTCATCCTCCATCTTGTCCCCTGTCCTCCATCTTCTCTCAACCTCCATCTTGTCCCATTCTCCATTTTGTCTCATCCTCCATCTTGTTACCTGTCCTCCATCTTGTCTCATCCTCCATCTTCTCCCCTGTCCTCCATCTTGTTTCATTCTCCACCTTGTCCCCTGTCCTCCATCGTGTCTCATCCTCCATCTTGTCCTCGTCCTCCATTTTGCCTCATCCTCCAACTTGCTTCATCCTCCATCTTGTCCCCTGACCTCCATGTTGTTTCATCTCCATCTTGTCCCATCCTCCATTTTGTCTCATCCTCCATCTTGTCTCATCCTCCATCTTATCCCATCCTCCATCTTGTCCCCTGTTCTCCATCTTGTATCATCCTCCATCTTGTCTCATCCTCCATCTTGGCCTCATCTTCCATTTTCCCTCATCCTCCAACTTGGCTCATCCTCCATCTTGTCTCATCCTCCATCTTGTCCCCTGTCCTCCATCTTCTCCCGTCCTCCATCTTGTCCTCATCCTCCATCTTGTCTCATCCTCCATCTTGTCCTCTGTCCTCCATCTTGTCCTCTGTTCTCCATCTTGTCCTCTGTCCTCCATCTTGTCTCATCCTCCATCTTGTCCCCTGTCCTCCATCTTGTCCTCTTCCTCCATCTTGTCCTCATCTTCCATTTTGCCGCATCCTCCAACTTGTCTCATCCTCCATCTTGTCCCTTGTCCTCCATCTTGTCCCATCCTCCATATTGTCTCATCCTCCATCTTGTCCCTTGTCCTCCATCTTGTCATCATCCTCCATATTGTCTCACCCTCCATCTTGTCCTCTGTCCTCCATCTTGCCCGCTCATGATCATGGCCTCACCCCATCAATTTCCCAGCCTCCACCATGACCCT
>NW_006400380.1:100424-101024 GCF_000299155.1 Elephantulus edwardii | reverse complement strand
CCAAGTCCCTTCAGAAAATATCTTCCATTGTCCAACCCATGAGCTGACAGCTTGTATCTTAAGCTTTCTTGCCTTCTGTGATTCCAAAAACATCGACTGCTGACATTTTTCTTTCTGGGTCAAATAGTATCGTTATTTGCAACTTTTTGAGAAAGCGCCATACGGCCTTCCATAGTGATTGCACCTTGGATGCAAGGATTCTGAGGCTCCGTCTAACATACTTTGGACATGTTGTGAGGCGAGACCGGTCCTTGGAAAGGATATCATGCTTGGAAGGTGGAGGGACAGCGCAGGAGGGGAAGTCCCTCTATGAGGTGGATTGATTCAGTCATTGGGATAATTGGGATGGGAGTGTCAGAGACGGTGTGATTGGCACAGGACAGAGCAGAGTTTAGGGCTATTGTACATAGGATCGCTATGAGTCGCAAACGACTCAATGGCACATAACAACAACAACAACAAAAATCTTGCTTGCATGTGAAATCAATGATATTGTTCTATAGTTTCCACACACTCTGTTGTGTCACCCCTCTTTCGGATGGGAACAAATATAGATCTCTTCCAGTCAGTTAGTTGGCCAAGTGGTTGTTCTCCAGATTT
>NW_006400380.1:92368-98403 GCF_000299155.1 Elephantulus edwardii | reverse complement strand
ATTTGTCCTCATTTCATAAAAAGATGATCCAATAGAATATGGAAATCATCGAATGATATCATTAATTTCACTTGCAAGCAAAATACTAGTGAAGATCATTTAAAAAATGGCTAGAACATAACATGTATAGAGAATTACCAGAAGTTCAAGGAGGATTTAGAAAAGTTTCACAAGATAGAACATCACAAACAGTATCCTTCAATAAATCTTATTCTTAGACATTTTCGGTCATAATATAGCAACAGATGACACAACCCTGCTTGCTGATAGTGAAGAGGACCCGAAGTGCTTCTGCAGTAGAACAAAGACTGAGGCCTTCAATATGGATTGAAGCTCAACATAAAGAAAACAAAGATTCTCACCACTGAGCTGAATGATGCTGATAGATGATGAAGAGATTGAGATTTTTAACAGCTTCAGTTTGTTTAGCTCCACAATCCCTTGGTATCAGGATCCAGGAAACTAAAAGATGACTTTTATTAGGAAAGTCTGCTGTCAGAGACCTTTCCAAAGTGCTAAAGAGCAATAATATCAATCTGCAGACTAAGGTGCACCTGATTCAGGCTATTGTCTTTGCAATTACTAGCTATGCTTCAGAAAGCTGGACAGTGACTAGAGATGATAGGAGAATTGATGACTTTGAGCTGTGGTGCTGGAAAAGAGGATTGAATATACCATGGACTTTTAGAGGACAAACAGATTCATCCTAGGGAGTGTGAAACTGGGCTGCTACTTTGAGGCAAGGATTTGGAAGCTTTGTCTGACCTACTTTGGCCATGCTGCAAGGAGAAACCTGTCCTTGGAGAGGACATCTTTGGGGATGGTGGAAGGACAGTAGAAGAGAGGAAGACCCTTAGTGAGGTGGATTGATTCAGTGATTGGGGTGATGGGTGTAGGAGTGTTGGATACAGTAAGATTGGCAAAGGATAGAGCAGGGTATAAAGTTGTTATACATAGGGTCACTATGAGTTGCAAGTGACTCAACAGTGGCACATAACAACAGCAGCAACATATCATTGACTATGATTCCTGTGAGAGAATGTCATATAAAGATACTACAAATATAAAATTGTTTGGTTTTTTTTAATATCTTTCATTAAAAAGAAAAAAATAATTATTTTAATGAGTAGTTGTTTAGATTTCTTCTATGATCTTTCCTTTCATTCTCTCTTCTTTTTGTTGATGTTATTGACCTTTATTCTATTTTTCCTTTTTTAGCATTTAATCCTTCTATTTTTTTTTAGAATATAGGAAGCAACCTTATAAATGTAATTTTATATGAATACAGAAGGATGATATAAAAATGTATTTCTACAAATAACAAATGCTGGCAAGGTTGCAGAGAAACTGGAACCCTTATTCACTATTGGTCGGAGTGTCAAATGGTATAACCACTGTAGAAGACTGTGGCGGTTTCTCAAAAAGTTGCAAATAGAAATACCATTTGACCCAGTAATTCCTCTACTGAGAATATACCCTAAAGAAACCATAACTGTCACCCAGGCAGATATATATGCACCCATGTTTATTATGGCTTTGTTCACAATAGCAAAGAATTGGAAACAACTTAAGCGCCCATTAACAAACGAATGGATAGAGAAGTTGTGGTATATTCACACAATGGAAAACTACTCTGCATTGAAAAACAAGGAACTCATGCAATATTATTCAAAATGGGTAACCCTGGAGGACATTATGCTGAGTGAAATACCTCGGTCACAAAAAGGACAAAATACTGCATAGTGCCACTGTTGTAGAGGGGCACTGACATCAGGGTTGGGGTGAGACTGAAAAAAATTGGATAAAGTATGTATACTGCACTGAAACAGATGAGGGATAAAACAGTTTAAAAGCGATATATATGATTGGGTATTACGGTTATGACAAGAGTCCAGCATGAAGCTTGCTTAGTGGGGTATACTTGGGGGTGGAATGGTGTATTTTATACCAACGAAGGAATTTTTCTTTTACTTTTAAAAGAGAAGAGTGAACTGAGGTGGGGGGGCAGAGAGATGGACAGGGGAAAAAAACAATGAATGAATAGAAATCCAAAATCTCTGTAAATGTTCATTAAAATTAATAAAACGGGGGGGAAGGAAACAAAATTTAAAAAAGGTTAAAAAATCCTTGTAAAAATGCGGTCATGTTACTGATGCATTTATTCTTTAAATTATGTATCATTTGCATTGATTAAAGATAAGAAAATAAAAGCACATTAAAATATAAAAAAGCACATTCTTCATGTTGTGTACCATCAAGTCAGGACGGAACCATGATGGATCCTTCAGTAGGTTTTCAGAGGCAGTTAAAAGCAACGGAAGAGATTTCCTATCCTCCTACAGAGCAGCTGGTGGACTCAAACCATGTATCTTTGATTTGCACAGTTTCTTTCCTCTAGGCCACCATCAAAAGAGTTAATTTATCTAAAAGATTGTGTTATGACCAATTTTAAAAAAGAATAGAAGAATATGAACAAGTTAGCATTGTTTTTCTTTTTAAGTGCTTATTTAAACAGTCATGTTTATATTCTGCTGTTAATGAGCTGGGTCTTGTGTTGTTGTTGTTGTCATGTACTGTAGAGCTAGAATCGACCCATAGCCAACACTCTGGCAGGTTTTCTAAGGCAAGTTAATCACCAGGAGGAAATTGCTCATCTTTCTCCTTTGGAGCATTTGGTGGCTTCAAACTTCATGCCTTGAGGATTGCTATGCAACTCTTTGCCACTAGGCAACCAAACCTCCCAGGTGACCTCATATGTAGTTTTCCACTTATTATCCAAGAAAATAATATAAATTATTTTCAGTAACCATAATTCTCATAATAAAATTAGTCTTACTATCAGAATTCCAGTATTCCTGAGTGCTTTGAATTTCCTTTGGTGTACACATTTTAAATTGTCAAGTAGATTGCAGGAAAAAGGTTTCCTAAATTGTGTATTCTCTAATTTCTTCCATATTTGAAAGTGAGTAATAATTATTTTCTTTATAATTGATTAACATTTAAGCTAAATAAAATCTTGGGGTATATTCTGAGTCTCATATAATTATACAAATATATTGTTGTATTGTTCCTTGATCTAGTATGTTACTGTGTGAATTTTTCAGCCCAGTCTTCTTTTCTAAAAATAAATTTGTCAGGGAGCTCTGGTGGCCTAGTGGCAAGAAGTTGCACTGCAATCCTAAGGGTACACGGTTCAAATCCACCAGATGTTCTGCTGGAGAAGGAGGGGCAATCTCCTCCTGTACCAGTCAGATCCGATTTGACAGTGCACACCCACAAAAATAATAATAGTAAAAAAATTAAAATAAATTTGTCTAAACATTTTTCTTTTGAAAATGGTTTCTTGCAAAATTTGCAGCATTTCAGAGAATTCTTCTCTTTTTCTTCTTTTGTTTTCTTTAAATGTACATATATCAGTTTTTAAGTTCTTATACATTGTGTTTCATTTATGCACACTGTGATTTATTCAATCATTCATTTACATTGTGTTTCCTAAAATCATTTATACACAAATTGCATATTATATAATTAATAAATATTAATCTACGTCTATTATTAACCCATCTTTTCAAATCCCCATTGGATTTTCCTGTTCTCTTTTCTCCTTTTCACATTTTAGGGTTTACCTTTATTCTTTTTTTCATTCTTTCTCTTTACCTTTCTTATTTGCTTTGTCACTTCTTTCCGTTTCTTCTCCATCTTTCCTTCTCTCTGTCTTCATTCTTTAAACAACCCATATTTCCTGTGACCATTTCTTGCTATTCCTTCTTTCTCTTGATTTTATTTTCTTCTAATTTGTATTTTTCCACATGTATATACACAAACTCAAAGGCAAATGGTCAAGATGAAAATGGTAAGGAATAAAGGGAAAGATAATTGAATAAATGAATGATATTTCACCATTTTGTCCCATTGCAGGCTGGCAGAAAACCACATTGTACCCTGGTACGTTACATTTTTCTAATAATATTAATCCTCCTCAATTATCTGTAACACAGACTCTACATTCTAGTAGCATCATGCTAAACAATGTATTAAAGAGATGATAAAAATTCCAGTGCTGTTTGCATAATATGTTAAAAGTTTGACTCTCTATGGAAAAAATCTGCAGTTTGAACCCACTAGTTGCTCCATAGGGAAAAAAATGAAGCAGCCTCCTCTGGCTAAGATTTATAACCTCAGGAACCTATGAAATTTTGCTATGAATTGAAATTGCCTAAACAGTGGAAGTTTTGGGTTTTGGTTTAGGATATTTTGTAAAAATGATTATTTAAAAAATATTATTCTTGACCTCTTTTATTCACCTTTACCTTAAAAATATACATAGAAATTAAATAAAGCATATAGTTAGTATGCTTAATGTGAGATATGAAGACAGAATGAGTACCTTCAGACAGATTATTAAATTTACCTTTCCCTTTTTCACAAGTCCAAGGTGAATGTGTTTAGATAATGAAATTTTACTATCTGTTTAAGGAAGGGGGGAAAAAATCACATCTTGGTAAACAGCAGTATCCTCTACTACTAAAAACAAACACACAGACAAACCTGAAACTCACAGCTGTTGACTCACTTGTGATCCTCCTTTGGGCCTGAAATTGAATATCATAGTTGAAAGAAATTGCCCTTCTTTCTCTCTCAGAGTCACTGAGGAATTTGAACTGTCGGAGTTGTGTGGCCTTTGCCTTAGCAGAGTAACACATTACAAACTACTCACTAGATATCTCCATAGTCTGTACCACATAAAACATAAAGTAGAAGGATTACTTTTTATGTAAATGTTTAATGAGTAACAAGGGAAAAACTGTATTAAGCAACAGGTACAGAATATAGTTTGACATTAGCAAAGAGGCATTATTTATATCATCTGCCAGGAATTTAAAATATTACAACTTTTAATATATATTTACCTTTTTTTTTTTTTGTAGATTGGAGGAAAGACTATTTTAAGGCTGGTGAGTCATTCCTTGATGGTCTAGGATAGACTCTACTCCTTATTCCTTCAAGAGAATTTGGAGAAGAGCAATGAAAGAATTCACCTGAGATTGTCCCACAAACCCAAATGTATCTATTAAATATCAATGTCTGTTTCCAATGTCATTCTTTTTTAAATTATTAAGTTGCTGATTATTTTTACAGCAAATGTGAGGCTGGATCCAGTCACATCTCATCCTAACCTCATCTTGTTTGAAGATAGAAGAAGTGTAAGCTGGGTACAGGAACCTCAAGATGTACCTGATGACCAGCAGAGATTTTATTCCCTCCCCTGTGTGCTGGGTCAACAGGCCTTCAGCTCAGGGAGGAGTTACTGGGAGGTAGAGGTTAAGAACAGCCAATCCTGGGATCTGGGAATCTGTAGGAATAATGTAATGAGGAAGGGGAGGGTTGTCTTAAAACCTGAGAATGGTTTCTGGACCATCAGGTATTACAAGAATGAGTACTGGGCACTCACCTCTCCAGAAACACAGCTTACTCTACAAACAACCCCTGAAAAAGTATGTATTTTCCTTGACTATGAGGATGGGCATATATCATTTTATAATATGACAGATAAATCTCACATTTACACCTTTTCTCAATGTTCCTTCTATGGATCCCTAAGACCTCTATTTAGGCTTTGGCCTGGTGATTCAGAGAAGCTGACTGTATGTGCAGTATGAATTAGCAAAAGTGAGGATAACTTTCACCACAAGCCCATCCCTGTGTTGTATAAATAACAATCTGCTGATTGGTGATTATTAAAGCTTTTGATTACCAAGAGATTTCTCTTATACTGGATGTAAATGACTTATTCTTTTTCATGTGTTTACACTAATCTCTCTCATATCTTTTCTCCCAAAACAATGTAAATTGTGTCTTCTTTGTGGCTTAAATGTTTGATGTAAACATACATATCTATGTATAATATACATCCATATGCAAAGCCAAGGAACTTGTGTTTATTCATAGTAAGTAGATGATTATGTCGACTTTATGATTTTATATTTGTTGCTGAAATTTCCTGAATATTGGATAAATAAATAAATAAACAAAAT
>NW_006400380.1:90035-91950 GCF_000299155.1 Elephantulus edwardii | reverse complement strand
AAGATCCTTTCCATTTCCTTCACCCCACTCACCCATCAAATTGTGCAAGCCTATGATTAACAACCTATGCCCCTCATCCTCACCCCTTTATTTCCAAACTTCTCCTGACCTTGCCCGCCTTGGATCTTTATACTCATTCTACAATAATGGTTTTATACGGTATTTGTCCTTGAGGGACTGATTTTTTTCACTCAGTATAATGTTCTCCAGTCCCTCCCAAGTTAGATAGAAATTGATAAAATGATTGCTCCTGCTTGCTGTATAGTAGTACTCCACTGTATGAATGTACCATAACTTGGCAATCCATTTGTTTATGGTTAGACATCTTGGCTGTTTGCATGTTCTTGTGGTGGTGGATAATGCTGTTATGAACACTGGCGTAGAAGTTTCCATTTGAGGCTTAGTTCTCATTTCTTTGGGATACATTCCCAACAATGGAATAGCTGGGTCATATGGAATTTCTATGTTCTGCTTTTTGAGGAAGCACAAAACTGTCTTCTAGAGTAGTTGTACTATTGTACAATCCCATCAATAATGTAAAAGAACAAAGCCGCGATAAACTTGGGTGTGAATATGTCTGCTTGAGTGGCAGTTATGGTTTCTTTCTGGTATAATCCCAGTAGTGGAATTGCTGGGTCAAATGTTATTTCTATTTGCAAGTTTCTGAGAAAGAGCCATACCACCTTCGACAGTGGTTATACCATTTTACACTTCCACCAACAGTGAAATGTTGGTTCCAGTTTCTCCACAACCTCACCAGCATTTGTTGCTTGCTGTTCTATAAAATTTTGCTATTCTGACTGGGGTGAGATGATATCTCAGAGTTGTTTTAATTTGCATTTCTCTTAGATTTTTTAACATTTCTGCATGTGTTTGTTAACCATCTGGATGTCTTCTTCAGTGAAGTGTCTGTTCATATCTTATACCCATTTTTCAACTGGGTTATTTACCTTTATCTTGTTGTGGTGCTCAAGTATTTTATAAATTCTAGACATAAGTCCCTTATCTGATATGTCATTACCAAATACTTTTCCCCAGTCTGTGGCTTCCCTTTTTACCCTGTTTGAGAAGTTTTTGGATGTGCAAAGGGATTTGATTCTTAGAAGGCCTCATTCATCTACTTTATCTTCTACTTGTTGTAGGTTTTTCAGGATACTTGGAAGACTATTTATGCTGTGGATTAGGACTTCTAGCTTCCTTCAAAGCTTTTCTTTAATGAAGTTTATAGTCCTTGGTTTTAGTCTTGTTATATTGTTGTTATGTGCCATCGAGTCTCTTGCAACTCATAGCACCCTATATACAAGAGCCTTATATGCTCTTCTATCCTGTGCCAACCTAGCCATCTCAAATGCACTTATTCCCACCTCTCCATCCACAGAATCGATCCATCTCATCAAAGGTCTTCCTCTCCTTCACCACCCCTCCACTCTGCCAAACATGATGTCCCTCTCTAAGGACCAGTCCCTCCTTGCAACATGCCCCAAATATGTCAGATGAAGCTTCAGAATCCTTGACTCTAGGGAATATTCTGGCTTCACCCTCTCCAGGACAAACTTGTTTGTTCTAGCAGTCCATGGTATATTCAACACTCTTCTCCAGCAACACAGCTCAAAGGCATCAATTCTCTATCAACCCTATTCACTGTCCAACTCTCTGATGCATAGCACATAATTGTGAAGACTATAGTCTGGGGAAGCTTCATATATAAGTTATTAGATGGAGGGCTGGAGAAAGGGAGATAGATGTGAAGGGAGGGGGTAGAAGTGGATGTATATCCTGTGGGATGGAGAAGCAGGAAATAAGTGCGTAAAGGTGCATGTGAGAAAGGCAGGGACAGCACTGATACTAAAGTTAACTCCGCAATAAGGGATATACCTTAAACTTGCTGGTCTGTCTGATACTTCTCTAAATCTGA